>NC_057814.1:352821737-353121737 GCF_018294505.1 Triticum aestivum
CCCCGCACCCTCCCTGGCCCGCTCCACCGTCACAAATGAATGCAACTAAAATTGGAAAAAAACAAATTTGATTATATTATCAAATAACAAATTTGATGATTTTTTCAAATAATATATTTGATGACATTTTTTCATATTCATAAATATTTTCAAATAACAAATTTGATGATATTTTTAAAAAAATTATTACTGTTTTTATAAAAAATTATTACTGTTTCATATTCATATTCATTTTCTAAAAAATTATTAGATGCAACAAAAAATAATAATAAATTACTTATGGCGCACCTCTGGCTGGTGCGCCATTGCTATATAAAAAAAGATTACTAATGGCGCACCACTGGCTCGTGCGCCATTGCTATATAAAAAAAGATTACTAATGGCGCACCGATCGTAGGTGCGCCATTGCTATCTAAAAAAACATTCTAATGGCGCACCGCTTCGGGGTGCGCCATTAGTAAGTTTCCACCTAGGTAATTCCTCCCTCTCCCTCGCCAGTTCCCCTTCATCCCTCTCCCTCGCCAGTCCACCCGCGCGCTCACCTGACCCATGATCCAGGGAGCACCACCGTCCGCTCCCAATCCGCGCCCCCGCCGCCTCCCTCTCCCCATCCTCCCCTTCCTCCCCTCCGACCCCACCCCACTCTCGCCGGAGCAGCGCCGCAGGGCCGACACCAACCTCGCCCTCGCCCGCGCGCGCCGCAACCTCCGCCTCGCCGAGTCCAGAGCTGCTCGTGGAGGAGACGTGGCTAGAGGCGCTCTCCGGGGAGCTGCTCAAGCCCTACGCGCTCGACCTCTGCCGCTTCGTCGCCCTCGAGCGCCTGCACGCCAAGGTGCCCGTCTACCCGCCGCCCACCTCGTCTTCCACGCGCTCCACACCAGGAAATTCGCCGCCATCCTGCAGCAAACGCAGCCTGCAAACGCCCCGCTGGTATAGGCAATTAAAATCCTTGCTGTTTTCATGTTGTTCTTAGCTCTGTACTTTCCAGTTGTGCAAATTTTAGGACTTGTTGGGTGAATTTTAGGCATATTTGTTCTAATTCAGATGTTTACAAATTCAGTGCCACACTGAGATTTTGATCCACCATCACCAAGTTCAGTAAATCTTAACTCTTAATGTCAGATTGTTAATTCAGAAACTGTAATTTCTGGAGTACATGTGGAGTAGTAGGATCTGAAGATTTTGTGTATCTAGATGTCGTTGCTGGAGTACACCATCTAACAAAGTCACTGCAATCAAGAGTACACAAAGTCTAGATATGCACCCTGTTCCTGTTAATTCTGAAACACACCCTGTTAGTTGCTACTCCATCTAACAGTGCTGCCACCATGTTCCTGTCCTGTTAATCAAGAGTGCTACTCCATCTAACTGTCATGAGGGATTATGGTGAATTTCCAATGCAATGCCAGTACTACACCTGACGATTTGCAATGCCAGTGTGAATTTGCAGTGCAAAAAAATTGCCAGGTCTGCACAATTGTTGTTCTAGTTACTTTCGAAACAAGGAGAGCTTTAATGTTGACTACCATGCTGATAAATTATGAGAAATTAAAGTTTCTCAGATATGCCAGCAAGAAAATTCCTGTTGTTAAATTCACTGAAAATTCAGTTAATTTGGCTTTACTGAAAACCTTACTGAAACTAAATTCAGTTAGCTGGGTCATCTTCCACTTGAGAGGCTGGAATGATATCAGTGGCAATTATTTCCTATGATATGATGCGGCAGTAGTAGTAGTATATTGTGCTTAGGGCATGAATCATATGCAGAAGTAGTAGTAGTATTTTGTGATGAGGTTGGAGATTATGACCCCCAAACTAAATCTCCTAGGACCACAAATCATACCATCTCATCCATATAAGAAGCTTGAACAACACCTTAACAATGAGGCACTACTAATTGGGCTGTTGTTTCGTCCCCAAAAGAAGGCATCTGTGTGTTGCTTCTCAAACCTGGTGCCTTGCAGGTGAGATCACCTGCTTTACAGCTTTCTCTTGCTGCATAGGAAAGGTATTTTGCAGTGCTCAAGCAAAGTGAGGATAGTTTTTGCACAACAGCTGAATGTAACTGAATTTTTGAACACATGAATTGTAGATAGTTTCAGTTAACTAAGATTAGCAGAATTTCTTGTTTCAAATATAGCCTATGCATCTCTTGTTTTCTGGTTATGGATATTGTATAGTAGTGCATATCTTGTTTTTTTGTAATATAATGCTTACCAAAGGTTTCAATATTTTGCTGTTACCATTGTTCTTTGAGCATAATTATTTTTCATTTCCTACTATCCTTATCCTTATTCTCTTAAATTGCTATGTTGTGTGTAATAGAATTAGATCTTGGATCTGCTAGTGGACTTTGGGAGTTTGTTAGCCAGCTTGGTGACTCCAGATTTTTTCTGTGATCTGTGGCTAGCATCTAAACAACACACACATACATACAGAGGCACATTGTGAATCACAGACAACAGAGCACATGCACATGACACATGTATCATGTATCAGTAGAGTAATTTGTACAGTCACACCAACTGTTTGTAAAATTGCAGTATTGAAGATGTGTATTTTCCATTTTGAAGCTGGAAATAAACTGCCAAAACTGAAAGAAATTGGAGTGTTGAAGATATGCTAGTACTGAATTTTAGTAGTAGACTAAAATAAATTTTAGAATGACTGAATGTATGCAGCCTGCAGTAGTGTAGCTGTACCAAAATCACATCTGCCCTAATGTATGCAGTCATGTTTTTATGCCATTCTGACTTGTCCACTAGGACTTCTCTCCTGTGATGTCTGTTTTGTTTCTGCAAAAACCCATTCGGTAGTGTGGGACTGTGGATCATTAGCAAGGAAACCGTGCTTTAGTTCAGACTTCAGAGATATTTGCCTTTGCTTCAATAGGTAGTTTGCTCACAGTCTAAGTTGAGCTGATTTTGTTGGGTGACCTATTAGATCTGGAATGGAAGCCCACATAAGTTGAGCTGCTTTTTGTCCATATGAAATTAGAGGACCATATGGTATGTGGCCTTTTCATCCATATGAAAGTAGAGGCACATTGTGGTGCTAGTTTGCTGGGTTTTGCCTCCGACCATCGTGTCATGATGATTTTGCAGGTACCCCGAGAGGCCCTTGAGTTTGCCGGAATGTCGATTAACTTCCGTTCCGGCAAATTCGGGTACTCCATATGTCCTATTTTCAGCAAAGGTCATGCTGAAATTTTCCGTGAATTTTAGCATGACTTTGCTAAAAATAGGACATATGGGGTACTTGCGACTAATGCATAGGCTGGGGTATCTTAGTACTTAATTAAGTAGGATCAATTGCCCCTTTATTCTTGCTGCATTAAACCATAGGTGGCAATAGAGCCAAGTGATTAGGCCCAAATGATGAAAGCTTAGGCTTTTAGGGTGCCTTGGCGTCGACAAACCGTAAATGATAAAAGCTTAGCTTTTAGGATGCCTCTCGGTGTCGACAAACCCTAAATGATGAGACCATGATCTTGTTCCTTGACAATAACCAACTTTTTGACCAAACTTTTTTCCTATTTAGAGTGAAACATGGCCCAAAACGATGAGGCCGGCGGTTCGGGCGGCAAGCAATTCTGGGAGCTGTCCCAGGAGCTGGAGGAAGTACCTCGCCGCTATGAGGACGCTGCGGAAGACACCGATCCTGACTACACAACCCCTAGTGGCGTCGGGGATGACACCACTGATGGTGCCGCCGAGGATGCCACCACTGATGATGGCAGCGCACGCACAGATGGCAGCCAACTGAAGAGGCAACGGAAGGACCGGCGCCCGAGCGTGCTCGGCACCGTCAAGGAGGAATTTACTGAAGTGAACTCCGACGGGCATCCAACGGCGCCCAAACAAGTAGTCAAGGGGTACTCGGTTTAGCTCGGGTGCATTCTCCGGAGCACCGTCTCGATCAACACCGAGAACCTAAGGCATAAGGACCGAGGGAATTTGCGCAGCCTCCTCTTCACGAAGCTGCACGAACGATAAAAGTTCCCCGCTGAGTTTGCAAACACACGCCTCTCAGGGAATAAAGTGAACAGTGCCGCCCTCACGAGGATGAGCACAGCCCTGTCTACATGGATAAGCACGGTGAAGGCAATGATTGAAAAGGTGATAGTTATGGGAAGATCAAGGCGAAATATCCTTTGATGAGCGAAGATGACTACAAGGAGTTCAAGATCAAGTGCGAGAGCAGCAGAACCTCAGAATCAAGTCAGTAGGGGAAAGAAATGCGGCAGTTGAACTTAGGGGTCCACCAACTCGGTCCCGGCGGTTACAGAGTGACGGAGCCTATATGGGACAAGGAGGACGCGGAGCGTGCCGAGCAAGGCCTACCGCCCCGCTTCGAGAAATTCCGTGACAAGCAGACCAGGAACTTTGTCAGGGCCCGGTACAAGGAGGACCCGGTAACAAAGGAGCTTACCACAGATCCGAAGACCAGGGCGCTTGAGCTTGTTCTGGTAAGGAATACACCCCCGCGTAATTAGCTCCATATGGTTGCATTCTAATTAATGAAGCCAAATTTCTAAATGGTTCACATTCCTTCCGTAGGAGGCTGAAAGCAGTAGCGCGGGGTCGTCTCAGAGCTCCCCTTTTGACACCCCTTTAAATAGGGCGTTGAACATAATGAAGAACAAGGATAAGCTCAGTAAACCGTCGTCAGCTGGTCGTGTGGCCGGCAAAGGCTTGTCCACAAAATGGTCGTCATACTATACCGCTGGTGGGCAAAAGGAGAAAAAGACCAGCTCGGGAAGCCAGTCGCGGGAGGTTCAAGAACTCAAGGCACAAGTGGCGCGGATTCCGGAGATTGTCCAAGAGCAAGTGCAACAACAACTGGGAACGACGCTCACCGCCATGGTGCCTACCTTGGTTCAGGGGCTGACGACGTGGATTGCGGGCGGCCAACAGGGGCCTCCCCCGGTTCCCAGCTTCACGGCCAGCAACTCGCACAACGCGTAGGCGGCGCCATTGGTGTCTCCGACGGAGGCGGTATTCGTGTCTCCGGCGCCGGCACGGGCATTGGAGCTTAATGCACCCGGGTGTACGCCGCTGGCACCTCGCCAGCAAGCGGCCCCTCCGTCAGTTGCACGCCTGCCGTTGGCGGTGCCTCAACATTAGCCAAGCTCGACGGCATCACGGTAACTAAGCCTCTCGGCCGATGACTTCATCTCCTTGCCTTTGACTGGGCATCCCTGACGCCCTACATGTTTTCGCAGGGTGCCGCTGACGTTCCTTGCACTCTCCTGCACTTCGTGGGCGGCGAGTTGGTCGATGTCGCCAAGGGCAGAATCGTTCAACCGGGCAACCGCATGTTCCACGGTAATCCGATGCCACCCAGCTTGTATAGGGTTGAACTGGTTCGGGTGCTGCCAGGCTGCGACGAGTTGTTACCTCCGATTCGACTCGCTGGGGCCGACGAAGATGATGTGATGACCCTCAGCGCCTGCGTAAGCTGGCCCCTGCTTTGGCCGAAGAGCCAGATTCGGTTGGGGGCGGGGGACACCACCCCACAGACAAAACCGCCAGTCGTGCCAGCGCCCAGCCATGGCAAGAACGCCGCAACGCTACCGGACATGCCGGACATCCCTATGGCACAGGATCCGGACATGCATATGGCACAGGATCCGGACGACGACGACAACGACAACGGTACATTTACCAACGTCGATAAGTACTTTGCCGAACATGGGTACGGTGATGAGTTCTGCGGGCCTCCTTCTCAAGAACCCAACCCTGAAAAAGACGACCGTGATCTAGCTGGTACGGCGGAGAAACCCAATTGCAACAGGCGTCGTCTGGCGTTCAGTTCTCAGGAGACGCCTCCAGCTACCGCCTTCACCGAGCCTCAGATAGCTGAGGTGCGAAATATTATCAGCCCCAACACGCTCAAGAAGGTGGTCTATGAGTAGAACTCGATCTCATTACAGCAGATCAGGAAGAAGGGACGGAAACGAAAGACTAACAAGGGCGCCTGTGCGAGCCAGCCGGCACCGAGTACGATCCGTGCTCAGGACGGGCCACCTTCACCTAAGGCTATCTCGAGGAGGGTGCATGTGGCGGGTAGGGTGGGGCTACCGACAAATATGCTCAATGCTGCAACCGGTGCTATGCGGAGTCTGCATGACAGTGTTCTTTCTTTGGAGAAGCGGCGTCTCAGAGAGAATGATGTGGCATACCCGGTTTTCGTGGACAAGGTGCCAGAGGGCAAGGGTTTTGTGGATAGCGCCGTCGGGGGTATGATCGTCCTGCGGTTTGATGACATCTTTGCTATGTTTAACCTTCATCCGCTGCACTACACCTTCGTTCGGCTGTTTTCGCTGAGTATGGAGATGCGGATCATTAGAGACAAGACCCCGGACATTGTGATAGTCGACCCCTTCTACATGAGTGCCAAGATCTTGGGCAGCGTTGGGGACCGGCAAGTCACGAGTTCACACCTCGAAGGCGTCATTCTCGCAAACCCAGATAAGGATAACTTCCTCGTGCCTTACTTTCCCGAGTAAGTCATCCCCTAACCGCCCCGCAACATATGATTTCTTAGATTTCGATCGTTCTTTTTTTTTCTAACATTCCGTGTTCTGTGCAGTGACACACATTGCACACCCATCCTCTTAAGCTCGAAATATTCCATGGCCACGTATTTCGACCCGGACCGTGACTCCAAGATAGACTACACAAATATCAAGCAAGTTCTTGATGATGCTCTCCCCGGCTACGCCACATCTGGAGGCACCTTTGAGAGGCCAGCTCGTAGGTACGGCAGGCACGTGTTCACCCACAATACGACGTTCCCCTGCGTCAAGCAGCCGCCTGGCGGTAAGAAGGATGGCTACGACGCCCTCCATCACATGCGGGTGATCGTATGGGAGCATGATCACCTTCTGCTACCAAATAATCTCAAAGATTGGGCCGCAAGCTTGGCGACAATCCAGGACGCGGACATCCGACAAGAATTCTTTCGCATCCAGTCGGAGTTTGCAGAAATCATCCATCAAGATGTCCTTCGTACCTCGGGGTAGTTCTACCTCAAATATCAACCGTCCAACAGTGAGATAGACACAACGCTACAAATGCAGGCTGACAACGCCCACGACTTCATGACCATCACGATAGACGGCGTCTTCATCCACGCTCCGTTCCATGAGTCGAGTCAAAAGTAGTGATGCTATGTGTAGTTCTAAAACATCGATTAGCTCATTTTGTAATTAAAATTTAATGAACTTGTATGTCTCTTTGGTTTGGACAGTCGTTCAACTTAGATGTAATCGATGCTATTTATTAGTAGGACCATGAATCGTGCTATTAATGTCTTGCTTTTCTCTTCCGATCCTTTTGTTGCATACTTATATATTGCTTATGTATTGTCTGTTGTTTGGCTAGTGCATAGAGATACCGTCTTATGTCGTGTACAAGGGTAAGGTTCCCGGAGTCTACGACGACTGGGAGGAGTGTCGGAGACAGGTTCACCGTTTCAACGGTAACAGTTACAAAGGGTACACCACTAGGGCGGAGGCGGAATCTAGATACGCGCGCTATCTAGCGGGAGAGAGGAGGGAGCGTTGGAGGAACCGGATGAAGACCGGTTTCATCGCGATGATGCTCATCGTGATGACCGCAGCTCTCTTCTATGTGATGGTAGTTTAGATGATCGATATCGACTTGTAGTGTGAAGACAAACTCGCTACTCGTGGTCTCGAGACTTGTAATGTTCTATCTTTGTTCGGTCTTTTGAATTCGGAGACTAATATGATGAATTGTATTCGGAGACTAATCTTCTATTGTATTCGATGAATCTGCTGTTGCTGTGTGGTGCTGTCTATATTCTCTCCAATAATATATTTTGTAATCTGTGCAAATATCAGAAAATAAAAAAAATCCCTAATATACATACTAATGGCGCATCACCCCAACGTGCGCCATTAGTATGCCAAAGGATACTAATGGCGCATCACCCCGCAGTGCGCCATTAGTATGGCAAAGCACATGGGTATATATGGCCCCTGGGAGGCCATACTAATGGCGCACCTGCTCCTATACTAATGGCGCACTCCGTGGTGCACCATTAGTATACCAGATACTAATGGCGCACCAGTGGTGCGCCATTAGTATTTAATACTAGTGGCGTGGTACTAGTGGCGCACCAGTAGTGCGCCATTAGTAGGCAAAACTGATGCGCCACTAGTAGGCCTTTTCCTAGTAGTGCTCCCTTGCTGGGCAGGCGAGCCTGGCAAGGTTGGGATTACCCCGGAAGCGAACCTCCAAGAACGCCCCGGCAGGCTTGCCGAGGCTCGCGGAGGCAAACCACTCCACCACACCACCTCACAGCACGCACGTCATCAATCAGTGCAGTTTCAAGCTCCGAAGTGACTAAGTGGATGCCGTCTGCAACATGGCAACCACTTCCTATAGAAAATGCCTCCAACCGACACCCGTCCTAAGACGTGTCAAGCAAGTAGGCGCGAAGCACACCCCGACAGGGCCTACCAGGCGAGCTGTGATGTGACACTGAGTGGCGCATTTAATGCGGTCTGTCAGCCTACAGAGTTAGCTATGATAGCACTGTTTTCTATCTAATCAGTATGGAAAGACTGATTTGCCACTGTGGTGACCCCTTGATCTATAGAAGGAGGCCCATGGCAACCATAGAAAGGATTCAGACCCGCTCACACTCATACGCGCATAGTCACATTCGCCCCGAGGCAACCTTGCCGGGCAAGAGCGCTGCGCATTTCCACCATTTTCCACCATCAATCCACCAAAGCAGGAGTAGGGTTTTACGCCTCACGGCGGCCCAAACCTGGGTAAAACTGCCCATCTGATCTCTGTCGTGCTGTGGTACGCTTCTCCGCTCTTTGTGCAGCATGCCCATCCCCCCACCGAACCAAAAGGGGCTCATGGCCCCATAGGTGGCCGTGGTTTGCCACGACACTCCGTCCCCATCAAGGTCGTCATGGTATCCATCAGCTCAAATAAAACCTGACCTAGAGGCCGACTGAGCCGTACCCTGAGGGGCCATTCGTTGCCGTAGCTCCGACTGTCGTGTTGTTGAGGGCCGGCATCGTTCCTGCCATGAAGATGGTGGCTCGGCACGTCGGCTCGTAGGGGTCCGGAATACTGTCGCCATCAGAACAACCCCCCAAGCCCGCCATTTTGAAGTTGGTAGATTGACTCCGTCTCTCCGATCGAGGACTCGTTACATGACTAGATGAGATTCTCTCCTCCAGATGCGGAATTCTCCGCATGTTCCACTCCTTGTGTGAAGCCCACAAAGGCGTGTTTCCGACCAGCTTGGATGCGGGCGGATTGCGCACACTGAGCCAGCTCGACGAGGTCGATACAGATGTCCGGCTCAGGCTCAGAAATGCCGATCTTGCCGATGAAGATGTGGATTCCGCGGAAGGGGACTTGGTTCCCGTACTCGATTGAGTCGGCCTCAGGGCTCCAACCATCATCGTCGATGTAGAGCTTGCCACGGTGACTCTTGGTCATCCTGCCTACGGCATATCCCTCGATCCCTGGGAAAGAGCCCTTCAAGAACTCGAAACCACCATGCGCTGGCCCCATGGTAGGCCCCAACTATCGTGGTTTTGTTACGGCAGATGTCCTAGTGTGAGGACTTAAACATGATGCCACCGCAACTAGGTGATTAGCTTGTCGGGGTTGAGCGGGTCAAGAGACACGAGTTTACCTAGGTTAGGCCCCTCACGGTGAAGGTAAAAGCCTACTCCTGCCTTTCTGCTTATTGCTTGAGTATCGATTACTAGGGAGCTGATTCACTTAATCTAGCTACCGATTGATTGTCACCCCCTATCTATGCCGGGGACTTGCCTTTATATATAGGTCGAGGCCTCTGGATTACAAGAGTCCGGGTCATGTCATGACCCATGACCAAGTATAACTCTGAGTCGCCTTGCCTTCTAAGGCAAGACACTTCACGCCTCTGGGCCGCCCGCCGCCTTCTGGCTCTGGGCCCTAAGCTGGCCCATCTTGTGAGCCGCCCTTTCATTCTTGCATCTTGATCGCTCTGGCCCATCTTAAGTCTGGCTCCCAGATTCTCCTGTAACATGACCCGCCTTTATACGACAGGTTATATCGCGGGGTTATATATCCCCAACAATATCCATAACTAAAGATAGAGAACAACATAGAACAGAAAATAAAAAACTACTTAGTGATAAAGCAAACACGCACACACGAGAATATTCACCCCACGCTATTTCTCCCCGGCAACAGTGCCAGAAAAAGGTCTTTATAACCCACAAGTATAGGGGATCGTTTGTAGCCTTTTTCGATAAATAAGAGTGTTGAACCCAACGAGGAGCTAAAGGTAGAACAAATATTCCCTCAAGTTCTATCGACCACCGATACAACTCTATGCACACTTAACGTTTGCTTTACCTAGAACAAGTATAAAACTAGAAGTACTCTGGGAGAATAAAACTACGAATAAATTGCAAGACAATAAAAGTAGTAGTTGAAAGATTTTGTCACACATGATCGATAACTAGACCAGTGATCACTATTGCAATTTTATATGAGGGAGATGCATGAGCTAACATACTTTCCGTACTTGGATCATATGCACTTATGATTGGAACTCTAGCAAGCATCCGCAACTACCAAATATCATTAAGGTAAAACCCAACCATAGCATAAAGTATCAAGTCCTTTTTATCCCATACGCAACAAACTACCTACTTGGGTATGTGCTTCTGTCTCTCACGCCACCCACCATAAGTGAATCATGAACGTTGTCGGTGTCAAAACCGGCTGATCTCGGGTAGGGGGTCCCGAAATATGCGTCTGTGGATTGAAGCTAACAGGAGGCGGGGGACACGATGTTTACCCAGATTCGGGCCCTCTTAATGGAGGTAATACCCTACTTCCTGCTTGATTGACTATGATGAGTATAAGGGTTACAAGAGTTGATCTACCTCGAGATCGTAATAGCTAAACCCTACATGTCTAGCCTGTATGATTATGTTTGCCTCTATGGACTAAACCCTCCGGTTTATACAGACACCAAAGAGGGCCATGGTTGTACAAAGTCGGTTTACAGAGAAAGGAAACTATACGACTAGCCGCCAAGCTTGCTATCCACGCCAAGGAGAGCTCCATCGGACACGGGGAAAGGCCTTCTATCTTGTACTTTCACGGCCCATTAGTCCAGCCCACGTCACATAACCTGACCATCGAAGGATCCCTTAATCGAGGACTCCCTCAGTAGCCCCCAAACTTGCCTTCAATGACGATGTAGTAACCGACTTTATGTCTTCGGCTTTGCAAGGCGGGTTCTCCATTGTACTTCGGATTGACGATAGTTCGGCTGCCCATTAAATACCATTTCTTCACTGCCGTCGCCTCGGCTTCCACGTGTCAAATGAATATGAACAGTCTTGGTGTTTTTACAAATAACCCCTCGACCAGGCGAGAAAAGCGCCTATATAAAGGGATTGGATCTCAGTAACCATTCCCCACCACGCGGAAATCCTTAGAGCTTGCCATAGGAAATCACCCAAACATGGCCAGTGCCACTAGCTCCTCCTCGCGCCCAACGGCCCTAAAAAAGGCAACTAGGAA
This sequence comes from Triticum aestivum, assembly GCF_018294505.1. Lineage (NCBI taxonomy): Eukaryota > Viridiplantae > Streptophyta > Magnoliopsida > Poales > Poaceae > Triticum > Triticum aestivum. The sequence continues at coordinate 352,833,326 of NC_057814.1, forward strand.
AGTTGTTCGGTATCCCATGCCCATATGAGCAAACTTCAGACGCAGGGGTACCTTCCTCTCGCGGATCTAGTCTCTGTTCGGGATGGATTAACTTCCATCGACGACGAAGCCTTGGCGGAGAATTTCCCCAATCCTTCTAAACAGGAGCGGGTGTGCTTTGTTTCCTTCCTCTTGAGAGGTGTAGGATTTCCCATTCATCCTTTCCTCGGAGGTCTACTGGAGTATTACGGCCTTCAACTACACAATCTGACATCGGGCTCCATCCTGCATATCGCGGGCTTCATTGCTCTTTGCGAGCTGTTCCTGGGCTGCGAGGCCCATTTCGAGCTATGGTGGAAATTTTTCTGCCTCGTCCCCTACTCCCAAAAGGATCTATGTTCGAGGTGGGCGGCACCGAAGTATGGCGCATAGCAGGGACTGGATACCTGTCCGGCACTCCGAAGAAGGCATCCAAAGTGATGCCCTCGGAGTGGTTTTATATTGAAGACGTCATTCTTCCAGACCCAATCCGTCGCAGTCTTCCCGAATTCTCCAGCGCTCCTGTAAAGAAGCGTGCCAGCTGGCGTCCTCGAAGCCTCAAAGAAGAAGACAGTGCGGAGGTCTCAAGACTAGCAAGCAAGATCAGAGTACTTGCCAACTCCGGGCTGTGTATAATTGAGGTAATGGCAGTTTCCATAACCCATGCGTTCAGCCGCTCCAATCTAGAGGTCTCCCCATGTGGAATTATAATGGGGAGGACGATGCGTACCATTGTCTGTGCAAAGGTCCTGATAATTTTGCCATCCTGGCCGCCATCTTAGCCGATCTGTACAAAGGGGAGAAGGAAGACTTCGCTCGTTTAACATGTCGGGAAGGCTTTTCCATGTACAACCCATCCCCTGGGTGAGTTTTTCAATTACTGGCTTTACTCAACCTCTCTCCAGAGTCTATGCTAGTCGAATTTAATCCGGCTGCTTTTCGACAGGAATGGAGAAAGATCATCGAGGGGATCTACAGCCCCGCTCCGCAGCCAGAGGACCATATTCCGGAATTAGATCCCGGATATGAAGAACATCCAGACACATTTATAGAGCTTAAGGAGGGAGTTTTTTATCAGGCGAGCTATGACGGCACGGAGGTAGCCATTACCGCCGATTACCCCGGCCTTCTCCCTTCCTCCCATGTAAGTACACAGGAGACGTCTCCTCCAAAAGAGTTTTCCCATTGCACCTCACCCACCGCACTGTCTCGTGCTCCGAAGGGGCGATGCTCGTCTCGCCGAGCTGTATCAACGGTGCCTTCTAATAAGGCGATAGCTGCGCGAGGCGAGCCTTTGAAAAGAAAGGCCGACGGTGATACTACCGAGCCCTCGCTATCACCGAAGAGGTGTAGTTTTTAACACGTACCCGGTGGACAGATCGAATCGTGACGTTTTTCGTTGGGCCATCTCGCAGGAAGAGCATACGCCAGACTATATCTGGGGACCTCGCCGGCCGTGCATCGACCAATCCGGCCCCGGACCCCGCCATAAGGACTAGGGCCGATATGGGTAAAACACCGGATTGTCATCTCCAAGAGGATTCGGGTAATGTATCCGTCACCAATTACGAAGTGGAGAGTGCGATGAATCATCGGCAGAGGAAAGAGGCCATGCGCGACCCAAGTTTCACCAAAGAGGCATTCAATGTCCTCAGCTCAGCAGATGCATACATCCGAGCTGCTCGGGATGGACTTGCCGGAGCCACTCACCAACTTTCAAAAGATATGCGGGTAAAAACTTAATGTGGATTCCATAATCATATGCCAGTAGCCCCCGAGACTTGAAGCAGTTGACCCAACTGATTTAAAGGTCGTTTAATGTTATCAAGTACTCACGGCGAAAAATAACACGCTGTCTCAGGAGCTTGAAGAATGTCGGACCTCGGGGACAAGACGGACAAGAAATTCCGGTTAGCTTGGTATACAACCAAGTAAAGATAGCCGCCAAATTTTCACAGCAGAACTGTAAACTAGACAGCCTGATAGATGGCATAGACAAAGAATAGGCATGTGATTTTATGTGACAATACACTTTATCAGCAAAACTTATCTCCAGCCGAATTGTAAAAGATTGTCATGGCAGACTTTCCTCTTTAACCTCCAAAACCAAAGGGTGGAGTGTTTCCAAATACTATACCTGTGGGAAACACAAAGTATGTTCGGAAACCAGGCGATCCGGTCATAATGCTTGAACAGGCAAACTGTATTCGGGGAGTTATGTTATATTACTTTTTAACGTAAGAAACATCTTCCAGAAAGAATAGTTCTGTTAAGGGTTCCTCTCCCTGGGTCGGCATGCATTTATGCATGACTAAGCTGTGATGCGAAAGAATCACTGGAGTCTTTGTATTTTTGGTACTTTATGTTGCTGCGAAGGCAGTTCATCTTTTGTCCGCCGACCAATTATTCCCTTAAGAACGCTAGCTTTCGGCTTCACTCGTCTGAGGTACATGTCCGGATGACCCGGTTGTAACAATGGTAGAGGTGCTCCCTTTATGCCCTAGCCGAACAAGCGGGAACGTAGGGCATAAGCACAAGAGCCAGGCAACCTAGCTTGGCAAAAACTTAAGTCATAGAAGTGCATATAATGGCGAAGACAGGACGTATATGAGCTAACAATACACATATATATGATGAGCTTTATGCTCGAGATAATAAAAAGCTTCTATTGAAAGAAGCCCCCAGTTATGGTGGGGTGTGTACATTTAAGGATGTGTACCCCTCGCGTGTGCGGCTTACCCGAACACATGCTAGAAGTTGTAAAAGAAACAAAAATAAAAAGGGAAAAAAGAAAAAGGAGAAAAAGGTAACGAACAATGTGTCTCGACTTAGGTGTAGAATCTTCGGAGGCAAGCAGAGTTCCATGGGTTCGACTCCAAGCGATTGTACGATGCATTGCGAAGGTGATAGGCTCCTCCAGTGAGAACTCCACCTATAATGAAGGGACACTCCCATTTGGGCTTGAGCTTGTCCTTTTTCTTCTCTGGTGGGCGTAGAACGAGTTCACCGACATTATAAGTCTTAGCTCGCACTTCACTGCTTTGGTATCTTTGAGCTTGTTGTTGATAGAATGCGGAACGGGCTTTTGCGACGTCGCGCTCCTCCTCCAGACCGTCTAAGTCGTCCTGCGGATCGAGCTCGGCCTCTCTCTCCTCATGAATGCACACTCGAGGTGAGTCATGAATAATATCGCAAGGCAAGACAGCCTCTGTGCCGTACACCATCAAGAACGGTGTGTATCCGGTCGTGTGATTGGGTGTGGTCCACGGCCCCCAGAGTACGGAGTCGAGCTCCTCAACCCAATGTTTATCCGACTCCTTTAGGGACCGCACTAGTCTGGATTTAATGCCGCTCATTATCAGGCCATTGGCCCGTTCGACTTGACCGTTTGTTTGAGGGTGATATACGGAGGCATAATCTAGCTTGATGCCCAGATTAGCACACCAAGTTTTTACCTCATCGGCTGTAAAGTTAGAGCCGTTGTCAGTGATGATGTTGTGTGGGACACCATAACGGTGTACGACACTGGATATGAAATCTATCACTGATCTAGCTTCAGCCGTTTTAACTTGTTTGGCCTCTATCCACTTAGTGAATTTATCTACCATAACCAGCAGGTATTTTTTCTTACAGCTTCCCCCTTTAAGGGGTCCGACCATGTCCAGCCCCTAGACCGTGAAAGGCCAAGTAATGGGGATTGTTCGTAGGGTGATAGGCGGCATATGGCTTTGATTGGCGAAAAGCTGGCATCCAACACAGCGTTGGATGAGGTCCTGTGCATCTGCTCGGGCCGTGGGCCAGAAAAAACCAGTATGGAAGGCCTTACTTACAAGGGCCCGAGCTGCGGCTTGATGGCTGCCAAGACCGGCATGGATTTCGGCCAAGAGCTGCCGCCCCTCCTCTTCGGAGATACATCTTTGAAGGACTCCGGTAGTGCTTTTCTTGTAGAGTCTCCTTCATGAACCTTGTAGGCTTTCGAGCGTCGAACAATCCAATGAGCCTCATTCTGGTCCTCAGGGAGCTCCCACCTATTAAGGTAGGCCAAGAAGGGTTCGGTCCATGGAGCGATTACCGTCATGATTACATGGGCCGAAGGCGTTGGTTCTGTGCCCGAGCCCCCGATGATGTCTAAAGCGTGGTCGGCATCTAGGGGCGTGATCGGCGCCGGACTGGTATTTCCGCTCTCGTCCTGCCATACCACAGATGGCTTAAAGAACCTTTCCACAAAGGTGTTAGGCGGGACGGGGTCGTGTTTAGCGCCCATTCGAGCAAGGATGTCCGCTGCTTGGTTACTGTCCCGGGCCACATGATGACACTCGAGCCCCTCGAACCGAGCTGATATTTTGAGCACGGCATTGCGATAAGCTGCCATCTTTGGATCTTTTGCATCGAATTCTCTGTTTATTAGGGATATTGCAAGATTTGAATCCCCGCGCACCTCGAGGCGTTGTATTCCCATAGAAACAGGCATCCGGAGACCATGCAGTAGTGCCTCATATTCGGCTGCGTTATTGGAGTCCGTATACATGATTTGCAATACGTAACAGACTGTGCCTCCTGTAGGGGTTATTAGGATGACACCGGCCCCCAATCCGGCTAACATTTTAGAGCCGTCGAAGTACATCACCCAATTGGAGTATGTGCCATACTCTTTAGGGAGTTCGTATTCTGTCCATTCGGCGATGAAGTCGGCCAACACCTGAGATTTAATGGCTCGGCGTGGTTTGTATGTTATTTCAAATGGTAGGAGCTCAATGGCCCATTTTGCAATGCGACCGGTGGCGTCTCGAATGTTTATGATGTCATTGAGTGGTACCTCGGAGGCCACCGTGATCGAGCACTCTTGAAAGTAGTGTTGCAACTTCCGAGATGCCATGAAAACTGCATATGCTATCTTTTGATAGTGTGGGTATCGGGATTTGCATGGTGTGAGAACCGCCGATACATAGTATATAGGTTTCTGGAGTGGGAATTTATTTCCCTCTTCCTCTCATTCGACGACGAGTACTGCGCTCACCACCAGGTGAGTTGCAGATATATAGAGTAGCATAGGTTCGCCGATGTTAGGTTCGGCAAGGATTGGGTTGTTTGCTAGCAGAGTTTTTATTTCTTCCAACTCGGCTGTTGCCGCGTCCGTCCACTCAAAATGGTTGGTACGTCGAAGCAGGCGATATAGCGGCAACGGCTTCTCTCCCAATCTGGAGATAAAGTGGCTCAAGGGTGCCACGCACCCAGCTAGCTTTTGGACCTGTTTTAGGTCTGTTGGTATTGCCAACTGTGACAATGCTCGGATTTGGCTAGGTTTGCTTCGATTCCTCTATTGGAAACAATGAACCCGAGCAGCTTTCCGGCCGGAACACCGAAGACGCATGTTTCCGGATTGAGCCGTATGTCATATGTTCAAAGGTTGTCGAATGTAACATGTAAGTCGTCCACCAATGATTCGACATGTTTAGTTTTGATGACTACTTCATCTACGTATGCCTCCACCGTCTTTCCAATTTGTTTTTCCAGGCATGTTTGAATGATGCATTGGTAGGTGGCGCCGGCGTTTTTGAGTCCGAAAGGCATAGTGTTAAAGCAGAAAGGCCTGTACGGAGTGATAAATGCCGTTGCGGCCTGATCGGATTCCTTCATCTTAATCTGATGGTATCCGGAGTATGCGTCGAGGAAACACAGTGAATCGTGTCCTGCAGTTGCATCAATGATTTGGTCAATGTGGGGCAGTGGGAAGGGGTCCTTAGGGCAAGCTCTATTGAGGTCTTTAAAATCGACACAAAGGCGCCAGGATTTGTCCTTCTTTGGCACCATGACCAGGTTTGCTAGCCAATCCTGGTGTTTTATTTCTTGAATAAACCCGGATTCAAGTAGTTTGGCTAGCTCCTCCCCCATAGCTTGTCGCTTGGGTTCAGAAAATCGCTGTAGCGTTTGCTTAACTGGCTTGAACCCCTTTATTATGTTGAGGCTGTGTTTGGCGAGTCTGTGTGGGATTCCTGGCATATCCGAAGGGTGCCAGGCAAAGATGTCCCAGTTCTCGCGCAGGAATGCTCTTAGAGCTGCGTCGACCGTCAGATCCAGCTGTGGTCTAATGGCTGCTGTTTTATTAGGATCCGTCGGGTGAACTTGGAATTTGACTATTTCGTCTGCCGGTTTGAAAGAAGTGGATTTAGGCCTTTTATCGAGGATTACGTCATCTCTATCCACTATGGAACGCAGGGCGGTGAGCTCCTCGGCCACAAGGGCCTCAGATAGTGCTTCGAGGGCCAGGGATGCGGTTTTGTTTTTAGCGCGGAGTGCTATGTCCGGATCACTCGTGATAGTGATAACTCCTTTGGGCCCGGGCATTTTGAGCTTCGTGTACCCGTAATGAGGTATGTCTTGAAAGCGTGTGAATGCATCTCGCCCCAACAAGGCATGATATCCACTGTTGAAAGGTGCCACCTGGAAGATTAACTCTTCGGACCTATAGTTCTCAGGCGTGCCAAATACCACTTCAAGTTTTATTTTTCCCGAACATCGCGCTTCTCGGCTGGGGATAATACCTCGAAAGGTTGTACTGGTCTGCTCGAGGCGGCTCTTGTCCATTTGCATCTTGTCGAGCATGTCCTCATAGATGAGGTTCAACCCGCTGCCCCCGTCCATGAGCACTTTAGTGAGCCGAAAGCCATCAACAACTGGGTTTAGAACTAAAGCGGCTGGTGCTCGGACTAATCGGGCCTGTGGTTCATCAGCAGCGTTGAAAGTTATTGCCATGTCATTCCAGGGATTGATTGCGGCTACTTGGCTAACTTCGGCGAGGTCGCGGAGCGCCCTTTTATGACGATTACTTGAAGAAAAGGTCTCGATGACCGTAAATATATTGAGATCGTTGTCCTCCGAGGAGTACTTCTCTAGGGTAGTGTTGGTGAGGATGGGCTCACCGCTCTTAGCCACCTGCCGGAGTATCCAACATGCGCGAAGGCTATGTGTTGGTTCGGAATCCGTCATCGTGTTTATCTGACAGGGCTTGTTAAGCCATTCATCAAGGACGGTTCTATGTCCCGTTAAGGGCATAATTTTCTTGTCCGTGAAGTGATGATCAGGTGCCCCGTCAGGGTGCATCCTTTTTGCCTGACCGGTGTGTGGCTTAAAGGCCGGTGGTTCCCACCGAGCTGTCTGGGCTTTCCAGGCACTTTCCATTGCGCAATACTTCTGTACTATGTGTGCCAAATCTACAAAGTGCAATATGTGGTGTCGGTTGAGGGCATTGAGGATCCCCTCGCCCATACAGTTGTGACAAAAGACTGATACCGCATCGTCGTCGCAGCAATCTTTAATCTTGTCCTTAACAAGTAGGAATCTAGCCCAAAAGTGATGGACTGTTTCCTGAGGTTGCTGCCGTATACACATTAAGTCGCATATGTCCGGGGGACCGGAATTGCTTGGAGAGTATTGATTGTGGTGGGCTGGTGGGCTTAAATCCGAACCCTGACACATTGTGGAATCTGGACTTTGAAAAGTTCTGAGGTCACTGGCCCAGGATCCGGAGTGTCCTGGGGGTTTTAGGCTCAACGACTGATTCTATGTTCAGATGACAGATGGTCTCTTGTCGAAGATGGGTGTCCGGCTCGCAGGGCTCGGAGATCCGAACATAGTTTGTTTTTAGCATAGGAGGAGCAGTATCCTCAACTTGCTCTTCCACGATAGTCACCAGGTGGGGACAGGTGGGGACCTGATTTCCCTCTGATCGGGTTTAAGCCCAATCAGATCATAATCTGTTGCAACCCCAAGGGCGGCGATGCAATCTAGCAGTTCGTTTAAAGACGAGATATCTGCCGGATCCATCTTATCGACGCTTTCGGGGTTGATGCAGAGATGATTTTGGGCAATCTGGGGGACCGCCTTGGGCTTAACGGTCGGGCGGGCGCCCATAGTGAAACTGCCGATCTGGAGGATCTACCCAGGAATTAGGTCCCTTCCAGAGGTGATTTTGTCGTTGACGACAAGGCGAGCCATCGATCCTTCTATCGACAACACAGAGGAACTGTCAATGAAAGCACCAATGTCGGTGTCAAAACCGGCCGATCTCGGGTAGGGGGTACCGAACTATGCGTCTGTGGATCGAAAGTAATAGGAGGCGGGGGACACGATGTTTACCTAGGTTCGGGCCCTCTTAATGGAGGTAATACCCTACTTCCTTCTTGATTGACTATGATGAGTATAAGGGTTACAAGAATTGATCTACCTTGAGATTGTAATAGCTAAACCCTAGATGTCTAGCCTGTATGATTATGTTCGCCTCTATGGACTAAACCCTCCGGTTTATATAGACACTGGAGAGGGCCATGGTTGTACAAAGTCGGTTTACAGAGAAAGGAAGCTATATGACTAGGCGCCAAGCTTGCTATCCATGCCAAGGAGAGCCCCATCCGGACACGGGCAAAGGCCTTCTATCTTGTACTTTCATGGCCCATTAGTCCGGCCCACGTCACATAGCCCAACCATCTGAGGACCCATTAATCTAGGACTCCCTCAAACATATTGCAACAACCTATAGCGGGGATCCTTGACGTTTGCGCGACACGATGGGCACCATAGGATAACACCAAAATAAAATATAGAACTCGAACCAATCATGATCATCAATCACCCCGTAGGACAAAACAGATCTACTCAAACATCATAGGATAACCACATATCATTGGATAATAATATATAGTGTTGAGCACCATGTTTAAGTAGGGAATTTTAGCGTGAATAGAGAAGTTACACCGCTGCATAGAGGGGAACAAGGTTGGTGTTGACGGCAGCAAGGTTGTTGGTCTAGATCGTCGTCACGATCCTTGCCCCGGTGGCACTCCGGCGCCATCGGGACAGAGCCCCCCTCGTTCTTCTTCTTTCTTGGCCTCCCCCCTAGATGGGAGGATGGTTTCCCCTCTAGTCCATTGCCTACATGGCGGAGGGGAAGGAGCCCCTCCTAGATTGGATCTATCTCTCTGTTCTCTTCTGTTTCGCGTTCCTGTTTTCCCGCCCTTCACAGTTTCTTAAATTCCCGGAGATCCATAACTCCGATTTCGCTGAAATTTTTACACGATTATTTTCCATAAATTATCTTTCTTGCGCCTGAAGAAGAGCCCCAACCAACTTATAGGGTACCCACAAGGCACCACCACGCGTTAGGGGGGGTAGGCGCGCCTTTGTGGGTAGTGGAGGTCGCGGGCCTCCGTTTGCGTTGATTTCACCTCCGAAAAATCACATATATTCCAAAATAATTCTCCGTAAATTTTTATCACGTTTGGACTTTGTTTGATGTGGATATTCTGTGAAACATAAAACATGCAACAAATAGGAACTAGCACTGGGCACTGGATCAATATGTTAGTCCAATAAATCATATAAATTGTTGCCAAAAGTATGTGAAAGTTGTATAATATTGGCATGAAACAATCAAAAATTATAGATACGATGGAGACATATCACTCTAGTGCATCCATTACATGGCAATCCCTACTCCTTGATTTGACATCAATTGATGGGCATCTCCATAGCCTGTTGATTAGCCTCGTCAGTGTGAGACTTTATCCTTTTTTGTCTTCTCCACATAACCTCCAACATCATATTCTATTCCACCCATAGTGCTATATCCATGGCTCACGCTCATGCATTGCGTGAGAGTTGAAAAAGCTGAAGCGCATCAAAAAGTATGAACCAATTGCTTGGCTTGTCATCTGGGTTATGCATGATAAATACTTTGTGTTAAGAAGATTGAGCATGACAAGACTTTATGATTTTGTAGGGATAACTTTCTTTAGCCATTATATTTTGAAAAGACATGATTTCTTTTTAGTATGCTCGAAGTATTATTGTTTTATGTCAATATTAAACTTTTGTTTTGAATCTTACGGATCTGAATATTCATGCCACATAAAGAAAGATTACATGATAAACAAGTTAGGTAGCATTCAACTTAAAAAATTCTGTTTTTATCATTTTCCTACTCGAGGATGAGCAGGAATTAAGCTTGGGGATGCTTGATACGTCTCGAACGTATCTATAATTTTTTATTGTTCCATGTTATTATATTATCAATCTTGGATGTTTAATATGAATTATTATGCTATTTTATATCATTTTCTGGGACTAACCTATTAACCCAGTGCCAAGTGCGAGTTGCTTCTTTTTCCTTGCTTTGTCTTTACAGAAAATCAATACCAAACGGAGTCCAAACGGAACGAAACTTTTTGACGATTTTTCTTGGACCACAAGACACCTTGGAAGCTTCAGGAGTAGGCCAGAAGGGCCACAAGTCAAGGACAATCTTAGGGGGCATGCCCTAGGAGGCCCAAGCTTGTGGGCACCTCTTGGCTCCTCTAACCTAATTCTTCTTCTATAAATTCCCAAATATTCCCCATAGATCAGGGGCACACCAAAAATACTTTTCCCCCGCCGCAAGTTCCATAACCACGAGATCCCATCTGGAGGCCTTTTCCGGTACTCTGCCTGTGGGGGATTCGACCATGGAGGGCATCTAAATCACCGAATATTCATTTGTGAGTAGTTTACCACAGACCTACGGGTCCATAGCTAGTAGCTAGATGGCTTCTTCTCTCTCTTCGATATTTAATACAATGTTCTCCTCGATGTTCTTGGAGAACTATTCGATGTAATATTCTTTTGCGGTGCGTTTGTTGAGATCCGATGAATTGTGGGTTTATGATAAGATTATCTATGAATATTATTTAAGTCTTCTCTGAACTCCTTTATGCATGATTTTAGATAGCTTTTTATTTCTCTCTCATCTATTGATTTGGTTTGGCCAACTATATTAATTTTTCTTGCCATGGGAGAGGTGCTTTGTAATGGGTCCAATCTTGCGGTGCTCAATCCTAGTGACAGAAAGGTACATGACATGTATTTGTATTGTTTCCATTAAGGATAACAAGATGTTTTTTTCATATTGTTTGGATCTATCCCTCTACATCATGTCATCTTGCTTAAGGCGTCACTCCGTTCTTGTTAACTTAATACACTAGATGCATGCTGGATAGCGGTCGATGTGTGTAGTAATAGTAGTAGATGCAGGCAGGAATCGGTCTACTTGTCACGGACATGATGCCTCTATTCATGGTCGTTGCCTTAGATATCGTCATAACTATGAGCTTTTCTATCGATTGCTCAATAATAACTTGTTTACCCACCGTATGATTTCTTTCAAGAGAGAAACCTCTAGTGAAAACTATGGCCCCCGGGTCTACGTTTATCATATTATTTTCAGATCTATAAAATCGAAAACACAAAAAAAACCTTGCTGCAATTTATTTACTTTTACTTATCTTTTATATCTATCACTATTAGATCTCATCCTTGCAAGTAACCGTGAAGGGATTGACAACCCCTTTACCGCATTGGTTGCAAGTATTTGTTTGTTGGTGTAGGTGCAATCATTGGTGACTTGTGTGTTCCTCCTACTGGATTGATACCTTGGTTCTCAACTAAGGGAAATACTTATCTCTACTTTGTTGCATCACCCTTTCCTCTTCAAGGGAAAAACCAATGCAAGCTCAAGAAGTAGCAATACCCCAAGATGAAGTTTTCCTCAACAAGAGAAGTATGACCCCACTTCTTTTGAGGAAACACAAGCTCAAGATTATCTTCCATCACATGGCCACAAGCTAAAACGCAAGGACAAGCTTCAAGAAGATATTGACTCATTTGAAGAAGCACCTAAAGCCATGGTCAAATGGGTTCCCAAGACTTTATCAATCTCTACTTCAGCAAGTTCAACTACAGCTCTTCTAGTAATTCTCTTGATTCCACTAATGATTCTCTTAGCCAAGTTACACTTGAGCAAGGAAATAGCTTATTGAAGGAAATTATAGAAAAAGGGGTTTACAAGACTCTTGCCGGGAGTAAGAAATTTGAAGAAATTGTACACAAGAAAGGAAGACACTGGAAAAATCAAGGTGTTGGTTTTGAACGAAAGTTCAATGCCAATGGAGTTGAATGGGAAGAAGATCAATACCCCAAGACGAAGTCTGTTCCTCAACAAGAGAAGTATGACCTCACTTCTTTTGAGGGAACACAAGCTCAAGATGATCTTCCACCACATGACCACAATCTAAAAGTCAAGGACAAGCTTCAAGAAGAGATTGACTCATTTGAATAAGCACCTAAAGCCATGTCAAATGGGTTCCCAAGACTTCATCAAGTTCTACTTCATCAAGTTCAACTACAACTCGTAGGATTCCCATCAAGTTGATGTGGGTCCCAAAGAAGAAGAACTAGAGTGTTCTTGAGGGTGACTCCGCCAACATACTTCACTCATATTCATTTTGGCAAGGACTTGTGCAACCAACTTTCACATCTTGCACTAGTTCATGGAGTCACAAACCCTCTTGTTGGTAAGACAAGGGACAAGGTAACTCAATCCATTCATGGACATCATCATATGTGCAATTCACTATATGTCCATGGATATCCTTGTATGTTCCTTGTGGGACTAACCCATGTAGGTATTGAAAGTTCTAAACTCCAAAGGATTGCTCCAAACTCTTGATGGAATACATCAACATTGAGCATCCACATCTTCACTATCTACATGAAGTCATCATCGACAAAACCCAAGGTTTGTTCATCCCTCTTTGGGGGGATATCACATCTAGGGGGAGCTTTTCTCTAAAAATGAGCTAAAGCAACTCTAATGGTGTGAACACGTTAATGCTTTATTTAAAAGTGGTAAACCCACTTGTGCTTAAACGATGAGTATGACCAATGATCAAATGTTCTCATTTGACTCCTAAGTCAATATAACCATATATGGATGACCTAGAGTCATCGCTAATAGCCTGATAGATGCTAGAATTGGTTGTGCATGTTTGACACATATTTCATTTGCTATCTTATTGTGTGAGCATGTTGATTTGCATGTTTTCTTCATTCGAGGACATCCATTTGTTGTTTTGACTGTCTTAGTTTTTCTGACCAAGTGGATGTACAAGAATGCCTAAGCACCTTCTCTAGCTATCTATGCTTTCTTGCCACAAATTATATTCTTGCTACATCACAAAAATTGAAAAACTCATTTTTGGACCCTCGGGGTGAGGCGCAGTCGGAGTCACCGACCTGAAAGAGCTGAACTGCGAAACCTTCAAATTTGATTCCCCGAAGAGGAGGGGATGATGCAGCACAACAACGGTAAGTATTTCCATCAGTTATGAAACCAAGGTTATCAATCCAGTAGGAGAACCAAGCAACACTATGTAAATAACACCTGCACACAAACAAGTTTAATATCCAATGATCATCACGAGAGTTTTTATTATCCCTCTTGAATATCTATCACTTTATGACTAATTACATGTATTAGCATTTCTTATAACAAGCTCTCAAACAAATCTAGGTGAAGAACAAGGGCACAAATATTTCTCCAAAATTTCATATCTCAACATAATTTAAGTAAAGAATGAAAGTATATTTTTTAAAATTAAAACTCTGCCATGCTCAAAAAGATATAAGTGAAGCACTAGAGCAATTCGATAGCTCAAAAAATTTAAGTGAAGCACTAGAGCAATTCTAACAAATCATACCATCATTATGACTCTCTCAAATAGGTGTGTCCAGCAAGGATGATTGTGACAAACTAAAAAGCAAAACAAGCAAAGACTCATATAATACAAGACGCTCCAAGCAAAACTCATGGTATGTGACGAATGAAAATACAGCTCCAAGTAAAATTACCGATGGTCGTTAGAAGAAAGAGGGGATGCCTTCCGGGGTATCCCCAAGCTTAGTTTGTTGGTTCTCCTTGAATATTACCTTGGGGTTCCAAGGGCATACCCAATCTTAGGCTGCCTTGGCTCCTTGTTCCTTCATCCATCATGATTTCACCCAAAACTTCAAAACTTCAATCACACAAAACTTAACAAAAACTTCATGAGATTCATTAGTATAATAAAGAAAATCACACTCTAAGTACTGTTGCAAACCCATTCATATTTTATTATTCCATTATACCTACTGTATTCAAACTTTACCATGGCTTATACCCCCCGATACAATCCATAGATTCATCAAAATAAGCACGCAATGCAACGAAAACAGAATCTGTCAAAAATAGAACAATCTGTAGTAATATGGACTTTGACCATACTTATTATGTCCAAAAATTCTTAAAACTTAGGACAACATAGGCAATTTGTATCTCAATCATGTGTAAAAAAATCAGAATTTTTTCACTCCAGTGATTTTTAACAATTCTGCTACTGGACGTAAAAGTTTGTGTTTTTCAACAGGATCAAATCAACTATCACCCAAATCACCCAAAGTCTTTACTTGGCACAAACACTAATTAAAACATAAAAAACACAATCATAACAGAAGTATAATTGTGTATTTATTGAAGAACAAAAATAATATCAAAAATTTCAAAGATAACTATTGGGTTGCCTCCCAATAAGCGCTATCGTTTTACGCCCCTAGCTAGGCATAATGCATAGATTTCAAGTATTGTCTTCTTTAGTTTCCAACTCCTCAATCACACAACCATAATTCCTCAGAGCTCTAGCATGCATATTTTTATTACTTCAACAAAGTTGGGGTGAATACTAACCATTTTAAGATCTTCATTATTGCTACTAGAAGTGGCACCCTTGTTCTTAGGAACATGTGTAGACTTGCAATTCTTACTAGTAGGAGGTTTTTCAATAGTTTTAACGCAAGAAAAAGCTAAGCTCAAATTACTAAAAATTTCTTCCAATTTATCAATCCGAGTAGGGCTATCCTATACCCTTTCATTAACTATGGCTCTTCTCTCTTTTAGTAATTTGAGAGTATCTCCTACCCTCGACCCAATTTGATTAGCATGATCATGGATCTTTTTATCCAAATTTTCAATATGTTCTACGGTGATCATTTTCTTTTCAATAGCACCTAGCCTTTGCATAACATGCTCAAGAGTTAAAATTGTTTCATTGATAATGATAGGTGGTGATCCCACTAAATTTCCCATAGCATTAAAAGCATCCATAGAGGGACACATCAAGAAATTCCCTCTGGTAATAGTATCAAGAACAAATCTATACCAAGTGGTAATGCCCACATAAAAATTGCGAAGAAGGATAGTGGTAGATTGCTTATGAATAGATCTATTGTGAGCATTGCAAATCCTATACCAAGCATCTTTTAAATTCTCTCCCGACCTTTGCTTAAAATTGGGAACTTCATTCTCAGGGGTGCGTGTAGCAAGGGAAGAACTAGCCATAACGATAAAGTGGGCAAGCAAACAAAAGATCAATGAGAACAAGGCAAATGAAAAGAAGGCCAATAAAAAGGCAAATATTTTTGTGTTTTTGTAAAAACGTTTTAGAAGTGGGGGAGATGAAAAGAGAGGAAAATGAAAAATAAAGTAAATTTCAAGGAGATGAGAGTTTATGTGTAGGAACCTGATAGATGTTAATTATGTCTCCCTGGCAACGGCGCCGGAAATTCTTCCTGATTGCTTGTCTCTACGTTGGTAATTCCCTGAAGAGGAGGGGATGATGCCGCACATCAACGATAAGTATTTCCCTAAGTTATGAAACCAAGGTTATCAATCTAGTAGGATCCAAGCAACACTATGTAAACATCACCTGCACACAAACCACCAAAACTTGCAATCCAACACGTAAGAGGGGTTGTCAATCCCTCCTCGGTATAGAGATAGATTAAATTGTACGAGATTTGATAAATAAATATAACAAAACACAAAATAAATATGTAAAGAAAAAGTGCAGAAAGGTATTTTTGTTTTTCTGGATAAATAGATGTAAAAAGAATATGATAGAAAATAGACCCGGGGGCCGTAGATTTCACTGGAAGCTTCTCTCGAGAAAATAGCATACGGTGGGTAAACCAATTACTGTTGGGCAATTGACAGAAAAGAAAATAGTTATGACGATATCCAAGGAAATGATTATGTATATAGGCATCACGTCCAAGATTAGTAGACCGACTCCTGCCTGCATCTACTACTATTACTCCACACATCGACCGCTATCGAGCATGCATCTAGTGTATTGAGTTCATGGAGAAACGGAGTAATACAACATGAATGATGACATGATGTAGACAAGATCTATTCATGTAGGAATAGACCCCATATTTTTATCCTTAATAGCAATGATACATGTGTGTTATGTCTCTTGTCACTAAGATTGAGCACCGCAAGATTGAACCCATCATAATACACCTCTTCCCATTGCAAGAAAAATCAATCTAGTTGGCCAAACCAAACCAAAGTTTCAGAGAAGAAATGTGAGGCTATAAAGATCATGCATAAAAGAGTTCAGCAAAGACTCAACTAATATTCATGGATAGATCTGATCGTAAACTCACAATTCATCAAATCCCAACAGACACGTTGCAAAAAGTCATTACATCGAATAGATCTCCAAGAACATCGAGGAGAACATTGTATTGAAGATCAAAAAGAGAGAACAAACCATCTAGCTACGACCTATGGACCCGTAGGTTTGTGGTAAACTACTCACGCATCATCAGAGGTGCAAGGGTGATGATGAAGGACCTGTTGGTGCAATGATGGGCCCGTTATGTTTTGGAGTTTGTTGACCTAAACAGTATGGGACTTATGTGTTTGCTAGTGCACATAGAGTAACAGGTCCCTGAGGTCACAAGGAGTTTGATATAAACGACGAAGGAAATCTCCCTACATTGTGGTGAAGGTTATCAAAGAAGATTATGATAACAAGAGTGACCGCTAAAAAATTGCTGACGTGAAGCAGTTGGTTCGGTGCCTGCCCGAGGAAAATGACTGCGTCCGAGGAGATTGAAGACGAACTGAAGACGTAGCATTTGTTTCGTTGTTCTTCTTCTCTTTATTGAGTCATAGGACCACCGTACTATTAAGAGGGGTGTAGCGTTCGAAACTTTGATTCTGTGATGCTAAACCCAAATCCTATGAAATTTGCGAGAGAAATCTCTTTGTGTTTCGAGCAAATACTTGCCAGCAAGAGACTGTGATCTTCTTCGCCGCGAGAGGTTTTTCTTTGACCGAGGAGTTAGCATTACTTGTTCCTCAAGTAATGTTACCGTTGCTCCAAAAATCCGACCATTGTAAACGTGTCGGTTGGCCATTGGTGGGATCGCGTGTCCAAAATGGTCATTTCGCATCCGGGAAGGCAGTGGCTATAAATAGCCACCCCACGCCGGCTTTGTCTGGCGGCTGCTCCATTTGATTCTGAGAAGATTATTGAGCAAACCCCTCTCCGAGCGATTTGAGTTTAAAATCCACCAAGAGAAAACCCCTAAAGCCGAAGAATTAGATAGTGGTTCAGCATCACTCGAATCTAAGTCCAGTACGCTTCGCCTATTACTCTTGAGAGTTGCAAACTCTCTAGATGGTTAGGTGTCAATTTCTTCAGAGACCAAAAGTGTAACGCCCATGATGCGGCTATATCTCCCACGTGTTGAGGCACGACTTAGAGGCATAACCGCATTGTAGGTATTGTCGCAAGAAGGGTCATCTTCACACAATCCCATGTAATGAACAAGAATGGGATAACGAGAGTTGGCTTACAATCGCCACTTCACAAAATACATAAATTAATTCATACATCATCCAAAATCCACACATAGACCGACTGCAGTCAAATCCAAATGAAAATAAGATAACCCCAAATGTTAGATCCCCGATCGTCCCAACTGGGCTCCACTACTGATCATCAGGAAACGAAACATAGTAACGACCACGTTCCTCGTCGAACTCCCACTTGAGCTCGGTTGCGTCACCTGCACTGGTATCGTCGGCACCTACAACTGTGTTGGTAGAATCTGTGAGTCACGAGGACTCAGCAATCTCACACCCGCGAGATCAAGACAATTTAAGCTTATAGGAAAGGATGGGGTAATGAGGTGGAGCTGCAGCAAGCACTAAGCATATGGTGGCTAACATACGCAAAAGAGAGTGAGAAGAGAAGCAACGCAACGGTCGCGAAGCTAGAAATGATCAAGAAGTGATCCTGAAACTACTTACGTTCATACATAACCCAAACCGTGTTCACTTCCCGGACTCCGCCGAAAAGAGACCATCACGGCTACACACACGGTTGATGTATTTTAATTAAGTCAAGTTCTCTACAACCGGACATTAACAAATTCCCATCTGCCTCATAACCGCGGGCACGGCTTTCGAAAGATAATACCCTGCAGGGGTGTCCCAACTTAGCCCATTATAAGCTCTCACGGTCAACGAAGGATAAACCTTCTCCCGGGAAGACCCGATCAGTCTTGGAATCCGGTTTACAAGACATTTCGACAATGATGAAACAAGACCAGCAAAGCCGCCCGATGTGCCGACAAATCCCGATAGGAGCTGCACATATCTCGTTCTCAGGGCAACACTGGATGAGACTAGCTACGAGTAAAACCAGCCCTCAAGTTTCCCCAAGGTGGCCCCGCAGGCAGCTCGGTTCGGACCAACACTCGAAGGAGCACTGGCCCGGGGGGTGGGGGCGGTCTAAAATAAAGATGACCCTCGGGCTCGCGAAAACCCAAGGGAAAAGTATAGGTGGTAGGTGGTCAAATGGTAAAACCAAGGTTGGTCCTTGCTGGAGGAGTTTTATTCAAGGCGAACTGTCAAGGGGGTCCCATAAATCACCCAACCGCGTAAGGAACGCAAACTCAAGGAACATAATACCGGTATGACGGAAACTAGGGCGGCAAGAGTGGAACAAAAACCAGGCATAAGGCCGAGCCTTCCACCCTTTACCAAAGATATAGATGCATTAATTAAATAATAGATATTGTGATATTCCAAAATATCCATGTTCCAACATGGAACCAATTTCAACTTCACCTGTAACTAGCAACGCTATAAGAAGGGCTGAGCAAAAGCGGTAACTTAGCCAAACAACGGTTTGCTAGGAAAGGATGGTTAGAGGCTTGACATGGCGATATGGGAGGCATGATATAGCAAGTGGTAGGTAGCGCAGCATAGCTATAGAGCGAACAACTAGCAAAGCAACGATAGAAGTGATTTCGAGGGTATGGTCATCTTGCCTGCAAGGTTCTCAGAGTTGTCGAAAACTTGATCCTCGCAAGCGTACTCAACAGGTTCCTTGTTCACGAACTCGTCTCCTGGCTCTACCCGAAACAAGAACACAAGCAATGGAACCACAATCAATCACGGTGCAATGCACAAGCAACATGATGCAATACATGCATGATATGCGAGACGTGATATGCGATGCATATGCATGCTCCGGAAGAAAAAGGATGAACAAGGCATCAACTTGGCAAACCAATTATGCCACTGGAAAGATGAGAATATTTCGGTCGAAATCGATATAAAGATCACCGGAAACGGATGCACGGTTTGCAAATGGCAAGCAAAACAAGGATGACACGATTCTGCGATTAACAGCATGATAGCACTTAGAATACCTCAAGTAACTATGCTACAGCACCCCAACATAGCAACAAAGCATATGGAAGTTATCTACAAGAGATGCTTGACAAAATATGAACAATGTGCTATGGCTAGATCACACAATAACAGACTCAAACAAGCATGGCAAAAGTGCAAAAGATATCGCTTCACAGACTTGGTGAAAATACTGAACATGGCTGAAGCAGCATCAGGTAGCAATGTTCAGAGCAAGCAATCAACATGCTATAGGAACTGATCATAGCAAAAGAAGGCATGGAATGACTATACTAAATGCATAGAACAAAAGTGCCTTACTGATCATGAGCCAAAAAGGCACAGAAGATATGATGGTGCCCATGTAAACATAGCAAGTTTCGTTAACAGGTTTCAAACTTGGCAGAAAACAGAGCATGGCATTAACGGAATTATGAAGGTATCTTTGTGAGCTCGATTCACTCATCACAAAGGAATGCATGACAAAACAAGCATACCTAAAGCAAGATGGCATGTTTACGAAGCTAACCATGGCAAGAGCAAGTTCATAGCATGTATGCATCAACTACAACAACCTTGGCAAAAATTGAAGTCATGTTAACATTCTGCCAGGGACATTTTATAGCAAAAGTAGAGCAAGATTGGGACATGCTAGGTCACTCCATAATTGCAAACAGGGGCATGGATGGATAGAGCACAACTATATCTACAAAACATCCTTACTGAACATACTCAAATGAAGCATGGATCTCACTGTAGACACCAGGATACATGGCATCAAAATAACAGCAGTAAAAGACTTAGCAAAAATCCTGTCCCTGAAACCAGAAACAACACGAAGCCTAGTTTGCATGCTTGTGCTAGTCACCACATAGATCAAAAAAATACATGGCATATACCCCTTTAAATATGGCATGGCATAGATCAAAACACCTGTAGAGCTCATGCCCATAAGGTGCACACATCAAATGCAACAAAAATAACAAAACATCAAGTTCTGATAAGTAACAGCAGTAAACATCATATAGCACTCTTGCACCAGAGATTTGAGCATCAAGATGAACTCAAACGAGCATGGCACAATAGAACAAAATGAAGTTCATAACCTTATGAACACTCCGATATATCATGCGCATGAAACGGAGCAGTATGCAAGGAGATATGATGTGATGAATATGGCATCAGAAAGTGAGAATTTCGGGACTTGGAGAATTTCAGGGGTCAACCGTGGATCTGGAGTTCATCGCACGCGAACCGAGGCAGCGGCGGCTCTCGCCGGAGATCGCCGCGGATGGCCGGAAAGAGCTCGGGGAAGGTCAGGGAAGGTGAGGGGCGGCTGGATCCGGGCCGGACCTGCCCGGATCTGGCCGGAGGCGAAGCCGGAGGCGAAGCCGACCGGCGACGAGGAACGGCGGGCGGCGGCGCGGGGCCTTGCCGGGCAGCGAGGCGCGCCGGCGAGGGCAGGCTCGGGGCAGCGACCGGAGGACTGGCGAGCGGAGGCGAGGCGCGGGAGGCGCTCAGGCGCGGGTGGCGGCGCGGGCCCGCGGAGGCCGGCGATGGGCCTCGGCGGGCCGGCGGCGCGGGAGGCCGGGGTGCTGACGTGGCACGCCCCGGTTGGCTGCGGGCGGCGGTGCGGGTTTCTCCGGCCGGACCGGACGTGTCCGGCGGCGGAGAGGGAGCGGGCTAGGGTTTCGGGACCCGGATTTGGAGGAGGGTGCACATATTTATAGGTAGAGGGAGCTAGGAGACTCCAAATGGAGTGTGGTTTTCGCCCACACGATCGTGATCGAATGACCGAGAGCATGGAGGGGACTTAGATGGGTTATTGGGCTGTTTGGAGGGGTGTTTGGCTGCAACACACGAAAGGCCTATGCGGTTACCCGGTTAACCGTTGGAGCATCAAACGACCTCCAAATGGAACGAAACTTGACAGGTGGTCTACCGGTGGTGTACCAAGGCCACTTGGCAAACCTCGGTCCATTCCAAGAATGTTTAACACCCGCTCACGCACAGAAACAAGAGGGGTGCGCTGGTGCATGTGGGAGTGTCGGATTGCAAAACGGACAACGGGAAAAATGCTCAGATGCATGAGACGAACACGTATGCAAATGAGATGCACATGATGACATGATATGCAATGCATGACATGAACAAAATGCAAAACGAAAGACAAAACCCAACCACGAAGGGAAAATCATAACACATAGCCGAAAATGGCAAGAGTTGGAGCTACAATTATGGAAAGTTACATCCGAGATGTTATAAAAAGTAATTGTGGTTCTCGAAGAGGAAGTCTGTAAAGGTTCGGAGATCGGCATTGGTTGATGAACCAATTGTCGAGGACAATAGGGCGAAGAGAGTTTATCTTCCGTGTTATGTCACAACCCCTCCAACCAGACATATTCCTTGTGAAGAAGGACGAACTAGTCGAACAAATACCTTGTCGCCATCGACCATCACTAGTTTCCTCTGCTACTCATGTTTAAATTTGATCTGTTTTCCTTCATGTGATTTGTCTCGATGCACGTTTAAGTTTCCATTCGGTACTTAGTTTTAGCTCACTATAGTTTGTTTTTCTTTCGCTTTGCTACTGGGTTCCGAGAGTTTTGAGATTTCAGAAGAAATTTTGAAACTACCATTCACCCCCCCTCTGGTAGACATACTTCGTTCCTACAGAAACCCTTCGTGATCACTGCCCCCTCCAATAGAGTGCCGGAAAAGGCCTCTAGATTGGATCTCGTGGTTCTGGAACTTGTGGTGGCTGGAATTGTGTTTCGTCGACTCCCCTAGGGTTTTTGGGATTTTAGAGTATTTATAGAGCTGAAGGTTGGTGGAGAAGCTTCCCATGGGCCCCACTACTCACCAGGGCATGCCAGGGGCCTCTAGCGCGCCTTGGTGACTAGTGGGTTCCACGGGCCTCCTCTGGTGCACTTCCTTGGCCTCTAGGGTGTCTTCTGGGCAGAAAAAAAATCTACAAAAAGTTTTGTGGCATTTGGACTCCATTTGGTATTGATTTTCTATGAAGTACAAAACAAGCAAGAAACAACAACTGGCACAGGGCACTATGTCAATAGGTTAGTCCCAAAAAATGATATAAAGTTGCTAGTAAAAGAGTGTAAAACATCCAAGAATGATACTTTAATAGCATGGAACAATCAAAAACTATAGATACGTTGGAGACGTATCAGGCATGACCAATCCATAACTATTCAGACTCACCAAATCTATTTGATCGATCTAAGTTTTTGATCTCGGATTAACCAATTTGGACCAACTCAGCGTCACCGATATGCTATAACTGCTCATAGTTACACGTCTCGGTGCCACTGACAATAGTTGGGTATATAATCCCGCAGACCCGTACGATTGAAATTTTCTCAAATGCTTCGTTCCCGCACCCCCTCTGCCGTCGTTGTCCCTATCTCCGGACTTCGTCATTACGTCCAACGCGCCTTTGCCGTTGGATTCCATCGCCGTCAGTGGATTTCCTTCCCTCTGTTGCCACCATAGGGGATTTGCGCCAAGTTAGGGAAAAACCCGCCCCCTTGTGCTTCTAGTTTCTGATTATATGCCTAGGGATTCACCACGATTCTTACTACATTTGAAAGGCTCTTGTTCACAAGATCAATTCCATAGAATAGAATGGGGCAAAAAATTTAGGGTTAAGTTTATGTAGAACGAATCTCGGAGACACCAATTTGGAATTTTCGGCGTCATCGATTTGGTTTAGGCCATTGCACTAGTACGTCTCGATTCCACTGAGTTGTACTAATCGATAAGACCGAAAAGAAGTTTCTGTGAAACCTTAGCATCTCGGCAAGACCGAATCCCATCTCGGCCTGACCGAAGTAGTGTGCCAAGTCTCTGTCTCATGTTTCATCTTCACCGAAATGTTCAACTCGGTTGATCCGATATGCCTTCTGTGAAAAATTGAAACTAAGATTTAAACTCAATTTTCTTCAAAAATATCTTCTTTTTGTGATGACTCATCTACTCTGCCCATACCCATCTATTCACAATGTCAGTTTGCAAGATGTCAGATACAAGTGATAGTCAGAATGTCTTAGAACAGCATGCTGATCTCAGTGAAGGATCAAGTCCTGAAGGAAGTTTTTATGTCGGAGAAAGGAGTTCTCCAGATCTTCCAAGGGAAACCACCAAAACTAGGATGAAGAGAACCTCAGATGATGAGGATGAGGATTTTGTGGCTAGTGAAGTAACTTCAAAGAAGAGGAAGATAGTGCTTCCAAATGAGTATGGCATAACAGCTAGCTCCAGACCTTCCGCCAGTGCCAAAGAGAGAACTGCAGTAAGGAAAGTCCCAATCTCCAAAGTGGACAAAATCTCAGAAGTTGCAAAGAAGGAACCATCCAAGATGGTGAAAGAGAGAAAGAGTTTGGTACATCTGGTTGGTAGAAGACCCAGTATGTATGAAGATCCCGCAGATGAGGAAGAGGAAGAGGAGGAACCAACAGCTAACCCACCTCCTGCCAAGACTCAAAAGCTTATGTATGATGCTATGAAGTCTGCTAGCCCCTCCAAGTCCAAGCCCAAAGAACCAGCACCTAAGAGGTCTACAAGGAATATTTCTTCTAGTGAGAAGAACAAGGCCCCAATGCCTGAAGCTGAGATTGATGATGAGCCACTAGTGCTCAGGAGGTTGAGACCCAAGATCCCAGATCATGACAACACACATCCAGTTACCGAGAACATGATGATGATGAAGGATAAAGTTTTGCGTCAGTGGACATTATCTGACCGTATGTTGCAAGGAGAAGTACTGCTTTTGATTACCGTTTCCACAATAGAGAACAACAAGATTTCAAGGAGACTGTGTTGCTAGATAAGAAGCCTATTGTCAGTGATAAGAAATGGGTGGACTGGAAGTATATTGATGCAAATGAAGACAACTTCCCCATGTTCATGAGAGCTTCAAGCTTGCTGGTGTAGACACTTTTTTCAGGAAGAAGCTTACAAAGTGGAATGATGAGATGATCATGCAATTTTACTCTACTACTCATTTCTATCCAGATGGAATGATAGTGTGGATGTCTGAGGGAAACAGGTACCAGTCAACCATCTTAGAATGAGCTGCTCTTCTGGGTGCTCCATAAGAAGAGGAGAATGACACTGGTGTATATGCAAAGCCCAGGATCGAACACAATTCCATGAAGAACATGTATGAGCCTATTCCTGAGGACGATGTTGAGACACACAAGTTTGGTTCAGTGAAGCACTTGCTAGCTGGTTTGGCCACTATCAACACTATATTGGGGCACACTCTTTTGCCCAAGTCCAGAGATGACAAGATGATTCGTGGACACTCCATGAACCTACTGCACCTATTTGATACACCTCAGAAGTTCAAGGTGCTGAGCCTAATTTTTGAATAAATCAAGAGAACCACAGCTGACCAGAAGAGATCATGTGGATTTGCTCTGCACATTCAGTTCGAGGACAATGTAGTGGTGATGGATCCTTCACACCCTACATCTGCTTAGGCTCAATAGAATATCCAGGCAGCTGCTGTAGCTAAAGCAGCCAAGAAGGCATCTGCTCCTAATGCTCCCATTACTAACCTCAAGTCAAATAATGATCAAATGACTTATCTCCTAGAAGCAACCCTGAGGATTGAACGGAGTCTGGCCAACCTCACCAAGAACTAGGAGAGCTTAGAGCGGATAGTTGAAACAAAGATTCATGATCTTGATGTGAAGATCACAGAGGTCCAAACCATAGTGGAGAAGCTCAAGGATGATGTCGGTGTAGCTAGAGTTGTTGCAGAGGATAGTGGAGGTGATAGATCGACAATTGAGAGATTCCGGATAGTGCCTATGGCACCCAGGTCTGGTGCACTGCCTGATGCAGACACGAGGACTACACACTCTGCACCTGCTGCTGCTTCTACAGTGCCACCTCCAGTTTCTACTCACCAGCCTAGCAGACATCAGTTGGAGCCTTCGCAGAAGCACTTCTCTCAACGCCATCTACGCACATCCGAGCTACCAGCCAGAGATCGCCATCAGGAGCTGCCGAGGATCGTGCCTAGAGAGACGTATAGCTCAATAACTATTCAAACTTTTTGGTACTTGTTTCCAAAGGGGGAGAATTTGTATAGATCATTAGGCTTCAAGAGTAAGTGTGTCTTGCTTTTGCTTCTTGGTTTTCTTGAGTTTTTGCTACTATTTGATTTATGCTACTTTGGTTTGTTATGCTTGTGAGATACTATGTGTGTGATTGATCATACTTGCCTTCAGGTGATGCTTAATGCTTATCCTTATGATTATCCTTGTGTGATCATTCACTTGTATTTTGGTGATACATGCTTACTATTCCATTCATATCATTTTGTGTGCTCCACCAAGTTGTATGTGACATGGAAGAGTGACCCATGATCCTAATCGATTGTGCATTTGCATTCAAACACAAATTTTTAATAATGCATAAATTTAGGGGGAGCTCTTGCCTATTGATGGTGTCCTGGATAAGGGGGTACTAACCCAGCCTGCCCATTCTCCTCGGGTTGGGTAGGCAATCCTTCATTCATGATCAAGATGGACTCTGGAAACTGTACGCAGAAGGCGTGATCAAGACTACCTCCCTCGAAGACTTGACGTATACTCCAAGATCTCTGCCACCTAGCTCCTAGTTACTGACCTTGTAACCCTAGATACCGTTCTTGGCGTGTATATAAGCGAGTGCTAAAGCTTGGTTGACGGTGTCTTGGATAAGGGGGTACTAACCGAGTCGGCCCAGTCGCCTTGGGTTGGGCCGGCCAGCCCTCATTCATGGTCAAGATGGACTTCGGAGGTCGCATGCAGGAGACGTGTTGAAGACTGCCTCCCCTGAAGACTTCACGTATACTCCAAGATCTCTATCGCCGCCCTGGCATGTATAGAAGGCATAGGGTTTAGCCCGTAGAGGGGAGATCAACATTAAATCATCCACCTAGCCCTAGAGTTAGACCACACATCATGATCTTGAGGTAGATCAACTCTGTACTTGATACATCTTCATAAATATAAACAAGAGCGGGCCGTAGGGTTTTACCTCCATCAAGAGGGCCCGAACATGGGTAAACATCATCTCCTTAGTTCCTATTACCCTCGATCCGAGATCCATAGCTTGGGACCCCCTACCCCGCGGTCTGCAGGTTTTGACACCGACACTGGTGCTTTCATTGAGAGTTCCGTTGTGTGATCACCAGAAGGATCGACGCCTCATCTGCAGATCAACTGCTCCAACAGCCTCGGGAGCGTTTTCGCCCCCGGCCAGCTTTTTGTGTTCGTTAGCATGATCTTTTGCACCGACTCGACGGGTCATCTGTACTCGGTCGAGAACTAGGCCCCAGGTCGGATCGTGACCTTTGGCGGCCTCAAGTACACTACGGACTCCCGTGGTGAGCTCGTCCTGTCGGGACGGGCCTCCGGCCGGATTGCGAACCCATCTAATGCCGAGGGCTCAACCCCGGAACCAATCTCCATTGCAGTGTCATTAGAGACCCCTGACATGACTACTTCAGCCGACGCCCTTCCGATCTCAGGCCAGGATGTAGATCCGGCCCCCACTTCGGGAGTCATGTTAGGGTTGGACCTGACCTCGGCGCAGAATTCGGAGTCACTCCTGGATCCCCTTCGCGCCGAAGACACGTCAAGTTACCAGCCGGGCATACTTCGAGTCAGCCTCTCTTACAACCCAGTAATGAATCCGGAAGAGCTGTTTTACCTTAATGAGATGCTTGACCATATGTAGGACATGTCCATCATGGAAAGCAAGACTTCGGTCTATGATCAGGTCGGACTTAAAGCCTAGGAAATTTACATCCAACCCATCACCCACCTAGTCGCCACGGTCGATGATTTAACCAACATACTAGACTACGGTGAGGCCACGGACATGGATTAAGATGTCGATGGCCCTGCAGAAGACACCTCGCCCTTGGTAAACACCGGCAGGTGGACTGCTACATCTACTTACGATGTGTATATGGTGGACACCCCCAATACCCCTCTGAGACATCATCGAAGACGCAGAAGAGGCAACAATGGCAAACCTAACGACAATAATGCAACTGCCGATAATGGTGAAACTGAAGCCGGTGACGCTAATAACCCCAAGGGGGACCATCAAGCTTCTCTAGGGCAGAACGACACACCAAAAAGACATCTTGAGGATTCAGATCCCGACGGCCTCTTTGAAGGGGCCGATGACAATTATATGCCGGAATTTGAGGAGGACGGAAGCCTCAGCACCGAGGACTTTGTCATCCCCGAAGACCCCTTCGAACAAGAGCGCTTCAGTCGGCGCCTCATTGTGATGGCTAGGAGCATGAAACGCAAGCAACGACAATTGCAGGACAACACCGATGCACTGAATGAAAAGTGGGTCGAAGTGCTCTCCCTGAACAAGACATGGAAGACCGACACTGTAGAGCACTGAAATCATACCCACGTAGGCATCTCCTGCCGGAGTTCAACGAGGGGCTCGCCAACGACCATGTCCGACCCCCTAGAGGGCGGGACAGGCCAATGCGAGAAAACCTCAATGACCTGCCACCTCCACGCCGTTATGGCAAGGACCCCATGGACTACTTAGACCCTCACGACATTTGACATCGCATCGAGGCAAACAGGGTACCTCCTCGGTCCATTTACGAATCAAGGGGACGCGCGCCCACCGGGCTCGACGGCAACGATGCCTGGATGGATAGGAACGGCCGTGCCCGAGACCAGGCCTATTCACCGAATTCTCCCGACCTCCGACAAGATGCTCCTCGGTTCCGAGGTCTGGCTCACCTGATCTGCTTCACAGACAGGGTGATGGAACATCAATTCCCTGAAGGATTCAAGCCCATCAATATAGAATCATACGATGGCACCACTGATCTAGCAGTATGGATCAATGATTTCCTTCTCCACGTACGCATGGCGAATGGAGATGGTCTCCATGCCATTGAATATTTGCCGCTCAAATTAAAGGGGCCGACGAGGCATTGGCTTAACAACCTGCCTCCTCACTCTATTGGCAGCTGGGAAGCCCTCGAGGACGCTTTTCGTGCAAATTTCCAGGGCACGTACGTCCGACCTCCGGACGCTGATGACCTCAGCCGTGTCACCCAGCAGCCAGGCAAATCAGCTCGGAAATTCTGGAACATGTTCCTCGCTATGAAGAACCAGATCATAGACTGCTCCGAAGCAGAGGCCATCTCCACATTCAAGAACAACATCCGAGACGAATGGGTGTCCCATCAGCTTGGCCAGGATAAACCGAGGACTAGGGTTGCCTCACCTCGCTGATGACCCGCTTCTGTGTGGGAGAGGATAGTTGGCTTGCCCATAGTTCTCTCAACGGCGAGGCAGGCACCTCGGAAAAACTTAACGCTAATGGAAAACCTAAGCGCAATAAAAATAAGCGCATGTATAAAAATGGTGAAAGCGATACACAAGACATTGCGGTCAATGCGGGGTTCATTGGACATAAATTCGAACACAAAAAGAAGCCCTTTAAAGGGAACAAAGACAGACCTATCCAGCTCGACATGATCCTGGACAGGTCGTGCCAAATCCATGGCACCCAGGACAAGTCAGCAACCTACACTAACAGGAACTGCTGGGTCTTTAAACAAGATGGTAAGGTTGCGGTAGAGGTACCAAATAAATCCCAAAACCACAGTGAAGACGAGGATAAACCTCGGCGGCCCCATAATGGAGGCCAAAGAAGTTTCCTGATGAGGTAAACGAGGTCAACATGATATATGTTACCCACATCCCTAAAAAGGAGAGGAAGCAAGTACTTCGGGATGTCTACGCATTGGAGCCAGTCGCCCCGAAGTTGAACCCATGGTCGGCTTGCCCGATCATGTTTAACAAGCACGACCACCCGACCAGCATTAGACACGGCGGATCAGTGACACTTGTCCTTTACCCAATTGTGGAAGGTTACCATCTGACACGCGTCCTCATGGATGGAGGCAGCAGCCTCAGCCTCATTTACGAGGACATGGTTAAGAAGATGGGCATCGACTCACCCCGGATCAAACCGAGCACCACCACCTTTAAAGGTGTCATCCCAGGTGTCGAAGCCCACTACACCAGCACGGTCACCCTAGAGGTAGTCTTTGGTTCGCCCGAAAACTTTAGAAGTGAAAAGTTAATCTTTGACATCGTCCCCTTCCGGAACGGGGCATACATCCTTCGCACACTTCAGCACAGTCCCACATTATGCCTATCTCAAGCTTAAAATGCTAGGAACCAACATTGTTATAACAGTCAATGTCAACACCGAGTGCTCGCTTCGGCCTGAGGAGCAGACCACGACTTTTGCAGCCGAGGTACAAGCATCCAAGGAGGCAGCTCGCGGCGACAAACACACTACTAGCTCTTCAAAGTGCACACGAGCCGCACAAATCGACCTTGGACAAATACCCCCGCACCCTAAATAGGATACGGGCTCCTTGCGTGCCCTCTTTGGATGGGGCACTATGTCCCTAGGGTGCATAATTTCGCACTCAAGATTCCCTGGGCCGCCGAGGAGCCAAAAACTCACCCACACGCCGGAACAGCTCGACCGAGGACCGACGTGGCTTCAAGCCCTCATATCAGCAGACCTCTGTCAAAGAGCCTGCAACCACGAATTCATCAGTGTGGCTTAAACCACGCAAACAAACTCCTGCAAGACCTCCTTCAAGGTGCCCGGCCAATAAAGGCCTGAAGCGCATAAAGGACCGAGATTGCACCAGTCTTACTTAAATTAACATCACAGGTGACTCCGAGATGGTCAACGGCCCAGAAGCGCAGACATGCAGCAAGATGCGGCCCGGGCTCCTAAAAGCCCGATGTCAATACCCGTCCAGTAATATTTCTTCCTTCTTTTCTTTTTATGGTGTATTCTTTTTCCTCTTGTTGCAGCTGGGCATGTAAAAGCTGGACGTTATGAAATAAAGAAACCATGTCCTCTAAAGGTCCTTATCGCATTTCTTTATAAGCACAGCCTCTATGCCATGAAGAAGTTCTTTAAAAAGATACAATTGTATTACAAGTCCAAAGTATTCGGCGTCTAGGATTTTGGCTTCATATGCATCGGTTTCGGACCTGGATTTTGGTCAATAGTTGGGTTGCCCGTCTCCTATGTGTACTGATAACCCACAAGTATAGGGGATCGCAACAGTTTTCGAGGGTAGAGTATTCAACCCAAATTTATAGATTCGACACAAGGGGGCCAAAGAATATTCGCAAGTATTAGCAGTTGAGTTGTTAACTCAACCACACCTGGAGATTAAATATCTGCAGCAAGGTGATCGGCAACATAGTAATATGATAGTTTCGATAGTAGTAGCAACAACAATAGTAACGGTAACAGTGATAGCAATGATTTTGTAGCAATTGTAACAGTAGCAACAGTAGTAGTAACTTAGCAAGAACAATATATAGGAAATTCTTAGGCATTGGATCGGTGAATTCATTGGATGATATTCATCATATAACAGTCATAACCTACGGCAATACAAAACTAGCTCTAGTTCATAAAAATAATGTAGGAATGTATTCAGTAAATAGTCATACGTGCTTATGGAAATAACTTGCATGACTAAGGGATATTAAGGCCTCCTTTTAATAGAGAACCAGAACAAACACTACAAAAAAAGACACTTCCGTGATGATACGTGTTTGTCACAGTAGGTCGCGTTTTTTGTCATGCATGTACATCCATGAAAAATTTATGACAGAATCAAGATAGTCATACCTGTGCTATCATAGAAGTGTTCCATGACATTACCAAAATTATCATCACGGAAGTGTCCACTTCCATGACGATAAATTGCGCGTCACAGAAGTGCTTTCGTCAAGGGTGACCGACACGTGGCATCCACCGTAACGGAACGCCGTTAAGCTTTCGGGTCCGATTTTGGATCCGATAACCCGTTAACAGCCCCGACCAATGGGGATTTTCCACGTGTAAAATCATCATTGGCTGCAGGAAACACATGTCGGCTCACCTATGGGACAGATGTCATCCACTCATTGGACCCAAAGCGCCTATGATACGTCGACACGTGGCACGGCGCAACAGTGGCCCATAAAGTTTAAATGGGCCGACCCAACTAAATGCCCACAAGATTTTGCGGCCCATAATGGGACAGCCCAGCTAAAGGCCCACAAGATTTTGCGGGCCCTAATGGGCCGGCCCAGGTAAAGGCCCACAAGATTTTTGCGTGCCATAATGGGCCGGCCCAGGTCAAGGCCCACAAGATTTTTGTGGACCATAATGGGCCGGCCCAGCTAAAGGCCCACTAGATTTCGCCGACATTAATGGGCCGGCCCAGCTATAGGCCCACAAGATTTTGAGGACCCTAGTAGGCCGGCCCATTAACTGGCTGCCATGTTTTGGGCCAAATGCATGGCCTGCCACGTTCCGGGCCTAATAATGGCCCATATGAGATTCGGCCCGTTAAAAGCCTACCACGTTCTGGGCCAAATTACGGCCCAGATCAAGTCTGGCCCTTTAAGAGGCTTTGGGCTAAATTATGGCCCATATCAGATTCGGTCGGTCAACTGGACGCTACGCTTTTGGGCCCATTTGCAAAAGGCCCATTTCGTAATTCGGCCTGATATTAGTTTCGGCCTGTTAAGGGCTCGTTTAACATTTCGGCCCTATATTAATTTCGGCCTGTTAAAAGCCCGTCATATAGTTGGGCCTAACTACAGCCCGGTTTGCATCCGGCCTGCTCGCAGCCGATAATCTGATTGGGCTAAACAAGGACCGAGACAATTTTGGCCTGTTATAAGCCCATGATTTGATTGGCACATTCATGGGCCGGGGTCTATTTCGGCCTGCTGCCGGCCCGTGAGCTGTTCGGCACGTTTCAGGCCCAACCTACTTTTCAGCCTCCTAAAGGCCCATTGAGTTTTCTTGGGAAAATAGGGCCGGCGGTTTACTCAGCCTATTAAAGGCCTGAATCTACTAGTGGGCCAGTTTACATTTAGGCCTGTTAACGGACCAAGATGACGGGGCCCATGATGCGGATCATACATGGTGATTTGCATGACGGCCCGATTATGTACCGTAATTTTACGGTTTGGCCAGTTTACTGCGAAGACAGGATATATATACAGTAAAATAACTGCAACATCGTGAATAAGAAAAAAACCTAGAGTATACAATAAAGAAATTACGGCATATTACATCCACTGGGCATCAAAGTTTGCCACTATGTTAAGCAAAAGCAGACAGCAGATTACATACACTGGGCATCAAAGATCGTCACCAGTGCAACTAAACACGCCGACAAAATAATATACAAAACCGACAGCACTTCAATAGAGTTCAAGAAAGGTTAGCCCTGCTCGGGAGCTGCAGCGCAAGCAGTTGAGCAAGCTGGTGAGACTGCACTTGTTTGACACTTATATCCTCCTCACTCTGAAAGATAAACAAGAAGACAGATGACAGGTTTTGCACATACAAGTATCAGTGCTGACGATTCATCACATTTCTTATTGACGAATAAAGTGACACCGTTTAAAATAGCATTAACACAATATGGTATTG
The DNA here is from genome assembly GCF_018294505.1 of Triticum aestivum. Taxonomy (NCBI): domain Eukaryota; kingdom Viridiplantae; phylum Streptophyta; class Magnoliopsida; order Poales; family Poaceae; genus Triticum; species Triticum aestivum. The sequence goes on from NC_057814.1 coordinate 352,866,285, forward strand.
GTCAGGTCAAGATAGGGCAGGAAATGACATTGTGAAGGAGTTGGCAGCTTCACGACACCTCTCGATTACAGATCAAGAACTCATAAGTATCAATGGTTAGTGTGCTGTCAATTTATCCCATTTCAGATTGGCAAAATAAGATCACTTGCTCTGTATAGTTTAATTTACATGGTATGAAGAAGGAACTTGGTTGTACAACTGAAAACTTAAATTGAGAAGGACAAACTTTTGTTTAAGAACTGGAGTACATAATAAACTTTAAACATGCAATTTGATGCAAAAACCAAAAATAAATAGTTGTTGCAGTCATGCCTAACCAAATATACACAACAAAGTTTTAAGGCTTGAGAAGGACAAACTTACATTATTGGTGAAGGCAGGCTCTATAAAGCCCTTGTCCATGCTGATGGGGGCGGGGAATTCAAGAAGTTTACCACAGAATCTTCTTCATAAGCATTGCCTTTATTCTACATTTTTTAAGAGTAAATATAGATGTGACAATATAAGAAAAAATGGAGAATATTTAAGATAAGATGAAGAGTGATGCTACATAACCAAGTAGCTATAAATGTAAGTACATCAATACAGGCAAAAGGTACAGCCAAGAGCAATGCAGAGCTAAATTTCTTCAGTACCATCGGTGTTATCCAACCTTATGGTAAGAGTAAATATAGATCTTATGTGTAGAAAATGGAGGGCAAAGGAAAATAAGCTGCAAAGTGATGGTACATGAACAACTACCTGTCAATATAAGTACACTGATAAAGGACAGCAGGTACTTACAAGAACAATGCAGAGCTAAAAAATTCCATTGGCATTGGATATATTCTACACTAATGTAACCATTCATCCAGATCAGATAATTTGGAGCGAACAATTGATAAGCAAGCTATCATGCATACTGCTGTCACATAATGAACCAGGTATGTATGCAAGTACAGTGATACAGGAAAACAGGTACTAACAAGAGCAAAGCAGCGGGCAGCATATTTGTGATATCCTGTCGTTCTTTTCAAACCGGAATTCTTTTTCGAGCAGATTTCCTGCAAAAAAGATCCGTAAGGCACATGCGGAAAAGTAGAAGTTCAAATTGTCATGCGATATCATAGACAGTACCTCATCCTCGGAACGAGACCAGTGCATAACAAGGTTTTTCCATTCAATGTCTTCTAAATTTAGCACAGGAGACTTCACCAGAAATTCGTTTATAGACTTGCCATCAAAGTGTGATTTCCTCAGGTAACACCGATACTGCTGCAATGCTTCCTTGAAAAGCGCAAGCAAGCTTTGCTCGTCATGACTATCCAGATTGACCCTCGCCTACTTACAACAATGTAATGTAAATCATTGATGTGTTCAATCAGCAGAAAACAGGAAAATAATCACCATGAATAATAGCACTTACACGTAAGTGGGACAGGAAGATGTGAAAATGGTGTTTGTCTTCACTATAATCTTCCCATGATGGGAATATATGCACGTAGTCCCTAACAACATTGAAAGCATTGTCTTTTAAACTGGGAATAACTGGAATGGGGTTCCAATCTGCAGGAATTGGCCGTCTCTGCAGTTGGGATAGGTCTTCGGCCGGTGGACTTGCTGTACTTTTTGCTGGAGTGGGATTTTTCTGTGGTACGGCTGGTGCTATGGCAACTGAAATCGGCATACCTTTTGCTGGAGTGCAGGTCCTGTGTGGTGCGGCTAGTGGTGTGGCCAGTGAAGTATGGGTACAGTCTGCTGGAGTCGGTCCTACGTTTTGTGTCACTGGTTGTACAGCCAATATAAGTGGGGTGTTGTCTGATTTCTCCGGCACAACCACGTTTTTCAAGGACTTTGCTGGTGCTCCTTCAGGTTCGGCAATCACCCTCTTCCTTTTTGATGTCTGATGCACAAGAACAGCATCTGAGTGGAAAAACATGGTATGATGACAGATGGAATATGTATTGATAATGGATGGGCATGGCATCTCGACATATATGATGAGTAAACTAAGCAGATGGCGGTGCAACAAAGTAGAAGAAATGCAAGACAACATATGCAAGATACGCGCAATCAATAAAACCTTGCCAAATTAGAACAGCACCTTGATGGGTGAACAGGACAGGCCATCTGCCTTTGACTCCTCGAGGTTAGAATAGTCATTAGGATCATATTCTGAACAAGAATCAACAGGTGGTGAGCGTATGAGTTTCATTGCATCCAGAATGGCACTCAATGCCTTGGTGCCAATTTTGTAAGTCATTGCGGTGTTTAGCTTCAAGAGTGGACTGCTGCTAGTGCGACACAAAGCAGCTACACAGATCATAGTGTAGATATAACGGGAAAACCGTAAGCATCAGAGTAAAATCAGCAAAGTGGAACTTGCTGGAATATATGTGCTAGTATTGCCGGTACGGCTAGAAAGCCTTCGGATACCAGCTCTCTTCAACTGAAGGTGCCGTACTGTTAATATCAGTGTAACTCTCAAAGGCGACACAGCTCCCCGCATTTCCTTGCTATTCTTATAGGATTCAAGTGGGCAGGCCACTACAAATCCTATTCCCATGTTTACAAAATCCTACGAATCAAAGAGGCCCGACGAGTTCAAAGTGTCCATACCAACCGACCGTATAGACCTCTACACTGCAAATGTCCCTGCTCATATTCACTACAAGGAACATACTGTACTACTATCATACTCCCTCCGTTCCAAAATATAAGTCTTGGTAGAGATTTCCACTATGGATCACATACAGATGTATCCAGATACATTTTAGAGTGTAGATTCACTCATTTTGCTCCATATGTAGTCCATGGTGGAATCTATACAAAGACTTGTATTTAGGAACGGAGAGAGTACTTATTAAAGAAGAATGGAAGAGGAACATGGTAAAGAAGAGCAAGCAGATTTTGGATAATAAAATGTTCGTTGCGCAGTGCCCACACATGATGAACCAGAGCGCATTAAGAAAGCAACTCCCTGCTATCTCTCTATATGTGGTGCACGTGCTTTTTCGAAAGTAAAGTAGGAACATTAGCTGACCAATTTAATGTTATCTGTTTTAGTAATATCAGCAACATATCAGATTCGTACTTTAGCAACAAGTTTGGAATTATGAGTGGCACGTTGTTTAGCTTGATGGATTCAGGAGCAGTGCTAAGCAGGTACGATGATGGTACTGAATATAAAGGCATATCTGCATTTGGGTCAGTCGACCATTTCAGGCGGTTGGATGAAGATCCTACGTCTCCTAACCCTTCTTCTTCCTCGTCTCCGATTCTTCCCATACAGAATACCGCACGGGCCGCCGGCCAGACCATTGGCCCCCACTGCCTGTGTTCCTCCGCCACCCCACCCCCACCCCTGCCCCCACCTGCGTCGAGTTTTCTTCGTTCGGCGAGGCCCCACCATCGCCCCCCAACAACCAAAGTCCCCACTTGAGCCCCTTCATTCGCACCGGCGAACTTCGGCGAGCTCTGAAAAATCGACTGACCTAATTTTGAAATTTAGTCTACTGTGATTTAACTAGTGTGGAATATAAAAGGGGAAAACCATAAGCATTGGGAGTATAGTGTTGAGCGTGCCATGGCAGATCTAAAGGTGCAAATCGGACAAAGGAAACTTCGCAACCAATGTTTGCTCTCAACTAGCAAGTAAGTGATGGACAAGAAATCAGAGTAAAGCAGTGGTGATCTATTTTCTTGCTGCGATAAATAAGTTGAGCAGATACGAAAGAGTACCGCCTCTGGTGTGGCGCAGTGTATGCATCTGCTGAGAATTTGATGGTGCTGCAGTAGCGATGGCTGTCGACAGCGTGGAAGCAGATCTAGGAGGGTAGACCGTGGCGGCGGGGCGCAGTGGACGAGACGGTCGTAGGAGCGGCGCCGACAAGGTGGACGACGGCGGGGATGAAGCGAGAGGACGGGATGCAAGGATCCCGGTCCGAAGCCGTGGATGAGAGAGGTCGATCTCTTGTAATGGATGGTGGCGTCGGGGTATCAGCTCCGGCATGGTGGAGGAGGACGGCGGTGGATGGGGTAGCGGACGGAGGAGGCTGGGGTGGAGAGGGTATTTTGGCGCCCACGGAGTATGAATGGGGAAATGGAGGTGGAGAGGAAGGGGGAACCATGTCTTCAGGGCGCGCTTGTCTCAAATGCGAGGAAATTTACAAACTTAGCCCCCGTTTCAAATTTCCTACATCACAGCAATATTAGTCGGTTGGGGATAGGACGGTAATCTCGCATACACCGAATATTTGCCGACGAGAGTTTGTTTTTGGCGCCCACCGTGTATGAATCGGGGAGGGAGTCGATTTCGGCCGAGGACACACTGTGTTTTGGCGCCCACCGTGTATGAATCCGGGTGAGAGGCGGTTATGTCACGTTCGAGTGAAATTACAAACCTACCCCTATCGAAACCTATAGAAATCGAGCAGATAGGCTTTGCGTGGCAGGGATAGGCAGTAGTAATTTCCATCTCGCAGATTTTGGTTTCGGGCGGTTACTGCGACTTTCCCCGCTTCGTTCAAATTTTGCAGAGTGCACGTTTACCGTGCCAACTCAATTCGAATCCCGTTTGTATTCTATTTTTTCGGGCGGGATCCATTTTCGATTGGAATAAAATTCTATATACATCATTTTTTATATATACTTTCAAAAGCACAACAAAGAATTCTGCTCCTTTATATGTATAATATGCTTTACAAATACAATGATCTCAAAATCATAAGGTTGAATTCAAAAAATTAAACCAAATTATGTTCTACTAAAATGTATGGATCAGTAATATCTACATATTAAATAACATAGATGCGCGTGAATTCATATGAGTATGCATGTTTGATAGATCAATTTTGGTTCGAGTATGGATTACATGTATCATCATCTCGAATTCAAATATTTGAATCCCTTTTATGTTCACTCCTTTCATGCCCATCTCTCTCGCATGCATGCTCCTTCATGTAGCTATCACTCTCTTTTCTCCAGCTCACCCGCACGCTCACTTCATGTTTCTCCTATCCTCGCAAACATGGTCTCTCGACGTCTCCCTTGAGAAGTGTCACACTCTCCCTATCATTATACATTACACGGTTTTCATTATCTCTCACGTCTCTACCGTTCTCTCGTATCACTAGGTACCTAAGCTTTCTTTTTCACCGCCACACACACAGTCTCCACTCGTCTTTCACTTTGTGTTTCTCTCTATGGGATTCTCTCACACACCCTATATGTCTCTAGATATGAATCATACCACTAAAATTACTCTCTCTCTCTCCTGTAGACACAACATTTGTTGCGGTCTCCTTTTCGTCTCCATCCCAGACTGACATTATTCATTTGTTTACCGATCAGACAAACTCCCCCCTCTCTCTCTCACACACACACAACTCCTGCTTCCACTCCCCTTCCCGACTACCGTCTCTCTCTCACACACACAAAACTCTCGCTTTCGCACCCCCGTCTCGTATTTCTCTCACAAACATTTATCGACTAGCCTCTAGATAGGTTTATACACCCGCACACTCGTGCTTCCACTATCGCATACATGTCTCTCTCCCGCTCCTTGTATCTATGTAGATTTTTCTTCCCTTCTTGAGACACGCCCTCTCGATCGTGCACACACACACTATCGCCTCATTTTAAGCTGATACCTCTCGCACACACACTCTTTGTGTCTTTGTCACACATGCACTCCGTCCTCCTCCTCTCTCCCTCTCTCTCTCACACACATGGGCTTTTTGCAACAACTAGCAAGATGCCCATGCGTTGCACGGAACATGAAGATGCATTTGTATGAGTAGTTTATCTTGTGGGAGAAAAGGATGAACAAGGGAAGGCCTTATTTGCAAGTGTGGAGAGGGGTGTGGGTATCTTTTTGCAAAATTGCCATAGTTTCCTTCCTATCCGTCAGATATAGATCGGACGGCCTATATTGCAGGATGGCAGGCACACGATCATCACCGACTATGCTTTTTATAAGAGTAGGGATAAAAAACAGAGTTGGTGATGATGGTGGGCCTGCCATCCTGCAATATAGGCCGTCCGATTTATATCTGACGGATAGGAACGAAACTATGGCAATTTACCCGCACTCCTCTCCACATTTGCAGATAAGGCCTTCCCTCGTTCATCCTTTTCTCCCACAAGATCTTGATGTTCCGTGCAACGCACGGGCATCTTGCTAGTAAGAGTAGAAATTAGACATATACCACTTCTCGAATCTTGAAACCAACAACATTCCTCCCTTATCTCATCAAAACCGCCAAAGGAATATATTTTGAGTGAAACATAACATTTTTTTAGTGATATACGTATTTCAAAACTAGACTTTTTTCTATCAAATCGGTGAATATGTATTAATCTACTCAGATCGTGTGGCAACGCATTGGCACATTGCTAGTAGTTATTATAATTTTGTGGACACCAGACAAACGGTGGAGTACATATACGAAGAGAAGAGGCGCACGCACGCAGTCGGTCTCTCGCTGTCTCGCACACATGAGTGTTACGTAAAGGCAACGTTAACAAATAAACCCTAAAACCCTAGGTGCACGATTGCTGCATTCGCGGGTACCGGGTACGTGGTGGAGCGCACCTTTGTAGGAATAGTCAGCTCGCGTGATAATTTGATCCGTAGGAGTTGATGGTCGGGACCACAGGTGAACGACTTGGAGGCGGTGGCTCGCCAGTTGCCACAGATCGAGTAGCCACGTTTAAAATATCATTTTTTAGCGGGGTTAAGAGTTCCGATTTTCAATGGCGCGTTATAAGTACTAAGTAGTTTTTAGAACGATTGGTATGGAGCGAAAATGGAATTCATAGTACTACCTACTACGTACCTCCTTGGCGTATGGTTGTATGGGTTTATGTTGCGAGATGTTGAACCTGGTAGTTCTAGGGCAAATACTATGTTTAGATTTAGATGTTGGTTTTCAGTAATGAAAATCGGAAGGGGGAAACCCTTCTTTGATTAAAAAAACTACTACCTCCGTTCTGGTTTACTAGTCCCCATCGTTTTTTGGGTCAAAGTTTGTCCACGAATTTTACTTGTAAAATGTGAATGGAAAACGAGATTTTGTTATACGCAAACAAAAAAGGACTGGAGGGAGTGATTGCTCTGACACGGACGCGACCTCTCATAGCGCAGGCATTGAACCGGCGCGCCGGCCAAGAGGGCCCCACTCGCTGCAGGCCCGGCTGAAACACGCCTCCTCGCCGCATGCAACCGGCTTCAGACTGCCCCGCCTGCCTTCATTGAATCCGCGCGTGTGCCGGCAACACGTCCTTCCGCGAGCCGGCCGGCATTTTAGAACACAAAAGTGACCAAAATATAATTAATTACGCATGGTCTTGACTTGTTGTGCTCGCACTGGTAGCAGGAACTAGAGGTTTTTCTTTATTCATAACTCTCCTCAATTTTTTTGGCTTTGAAGTGAATCATGGTTGTGGACATTATGTATGAATGTGGAGATATCTGTGAACATGAGTTTGATGTGGAAGTTGAACTTGGAATGTCGGGCTTGCGCGTGAACTATACCATGTCCAATGCTTCGTCTGTTATTGTTTGGAAAGTAATTGCTGTTATTACATGACCCGAAAAAATATTTTGTGCCACATCAGTAGATGCACGGACATCACAACAGGCATGCTGACTGGATAAACATTTGAACCTAGCTACTATGAAGGAAATTTTGTATGGACAACAGTTTTAGATAGCAGGAGACGCCTAGCCTGCTCTGCCTCTGCTAGCTTATTTCTGGCTTCTTCCATCTCTTCTTTGGCATGGGTGAAGAGAGCATCTGATTGCTCTTTTCGCTTCTTCAGGAACTCAGCTACATTCTCAAGGGCTGCTGCACGCTTTCTTTCAGCCTTTACTAGAGCCACGAGGACACGAACAGCTGACGACTCCACCTGGCTTGTGTGTAATCCAGCATCATCTGGGAATTTGCACCTTGTGTCTAATCCAGCATCATTAGGGAACTGGCACCTTGTGTGTAATCCAGCCTCATTCTGGAAACATGATCTCGAGGTTGACCATACTTCCCTCCTCGCAGGAACTGCATCCTGACATGAAGTTACTTCTTTTTTAGATAATTACTCAGAGCAACCCAGATCCATTTAGTAGAAGCCAGATAAACAGAACTGGGAGAAGTGAATTCAAAAAGAAAAAATATATAAAAACGGACTACAAGGTGAGAACACCCACTTCCTACATCAAGCTAAAAACGAAAGCATTAGGATGATTAAGACTCTTCTTATGACACATCGAAGAACACGAGGCTTAAGAGAAACAGAAACTACAACATATACACATCGAAGAACACGAGGCTAAATGAAAGTAATTGAAAGGGTGTTACTTACCAAAGCTCGTTTTACAGGTTCGGTGCAGCTCCTCTTTAACTTGCCATGCTCCTTGAAGATGTCCCTAATATCCCGTGTTTGGTCTTCAGTGCTCCTCTGCATGTTCGCACTCGTGGTTTTAAAATCTCAACATGGCAAGAAAAATATACTACTAGTAATAGTCGTGGATCTTGTGGGCAACATTAAAGCACTCGTCTGCCATGTTAGAGCATCTCCAACAGAATCGCAACGCAAGGCGCTTTAAAAAAGCGTTTACAGTGCTGAGATCGAGAAGTAGAGATAGAGAGTAGAGGATAGTTCTCAGCATAGATAGATAAAAAAATAGATTATTCAACTACTCCTCGTCGTCCGACTCCTCCTCGGTGATGTCCTCCTCCAACGTCTGACTGTAGGCGTGAAGATACTGATCGTCGTCGGATTCCCAGGGCGACGCTGCTCCTAGCCTCATGTTGAATTGAGCGTCCGCTTTTTGCCTACTCTTGTCCTCGCGATGGGCGGCTCGCTCCGCCCTCCTCTTATCCCTCTCCACCCTCCTTTGCTCGTAGAACTCGCGCTCGTTGATGATGTCCTGCGGGAAGCGTTGGCGCCACAGCGCCATGGCTTCCTGTGGAGCTCCCGCCTCCGGTTGTCGCGACGATCCTCGTCGGTGATAAGCCGCGGCAGAGGCGCGAGCTCCTGTGCCCGCTCCCGCGTCGGCACGTTCGGGAAGTTCAATGTTCTATGAGGCCACCGGAGGCGCCACGCCGCCGCGTCGTACGTGCGGGCGGCCTCGTTGGAGGTGTCGAAATTGCCGCGGCCGAGGCGCATCCCGCGGAACCGGATCTCGGTGGAGAAGCCGCCGGAAGGGCGCGTGCGGACACCGCGGTATCCCCAAGTTTCCCGGCGACGCGGCGGCATGGTGGCGCGGCGGCAGCGAGGCGAGAAAGAGTAGGGAGAAAGCGGTGGCAAGGCACAGAGCGGGGAGAGAGCGGTGGCAAGGCACAGAGCGGTGGGAGGGCGTTGGATTTTATAAAGCGCGCCGGACGCCGCGCGCCAAAACTAGCGCACGCCCGGCCTCTTTTTCCCGCGCGCGCGGAATCCTTTCCCGACGTCTCTGCTATCTCTACTCTCTTCTCTACTGTTATATTTATTTAATATTTAATATTTATTTCTACTTCTCTTCTCTACTTTTTCCCTACTCTTATATAAAACAGAGTTGGTGATGATGGTGTTCCTGCCATCCTGCAATATAGGCCATCCGATTTATATCCGACGGATAGGAAGGAAACTGTGGCAATTTTGCAAAAAGATACCCACACCCCTCTCCGCATTTGCAAATAAGGCATTCCCTCGTTCATCCTTTTCTCCCACAAGATAAACTACTCATACAAATGCATCTTGATGCGTGCAACGCATGGGCATCTTGCTAGTTCTAAAAATCTATCCATCATTTGCCACACTACTGCTTGTAGATGAAATACCTACCCAAGCACAGCGTGATATAGGAGTGACGCACAATTACAAGCTGATATTCTGTTGTACAATGGAGGCTATAACCAATTACTTTTACGGGAACAATAGCACCCAGGAAATTTGAAGGGTAGGTATGAACAAAATTGGAACTGCACATGTACTGCTAAGTGATTCAATACACACATTACCAATCGAGGAGGAGAACGATGGTCGCGGCGGCCTCTGCGAGTCATGGTCGGCAACGGGAGTCAGTTCATTGTCCACGACGGTGGTGCTTCTGCGCTTGGCGTCGGCTTCCGGGAACCAGATCCGAGACCGTGGAAGACGGTGCCGGGGAAGAGGCTCCATGTATGACGATGACGGTGGACCGGCTCCAGTGCGGCGTACGAGGTCATCGATGAGGCAGATGCGCTGCGGTGGACGAGTGCGCCGATGTAGAAGGGGAGGAGCACAAAGGCTGCGGTGCCGTGGAGAAGTCTATTTTGCGGTGGGAATAGAAAATGGGGAGTATTCAGGTGTACTACTCTAGGTGCCGGGTGGGGTTGGCTGGGTAGGGTGAACCTGAAGTTATGAAAACAGCCCCGTACCAACCGTCATCCGTAGGCCTGTTTTCAAGGCTATGATGGTAACTTCCCACTGTTCGAATCAGGGTCGCGGGAGATTTTCCCGCCGACCTCAAAATTTTGTTACACTGAACTCCCCGTGTGGCGTGTTGGGTGATTCGGCTAAGCAACTAGCGAGTAGTACTAGTAAACTCTGCATATTAGGTTTGAGCGAAGTCAAACTTCCTAAAGTTTGACCAAGTTTATGATGGGGAACGTAGTAATTTCAAAAAATTTCCTACGCACACGCAAGATCATGGTGATGCATAGCAACGAGAGGGGAGAGTGTTGTCCACGTACCCTCGTAGACCGAAAGCGGAAGCGTTAACACAACGCGGTTGATGTAGTCGTACGTCTTCATGATTCGACCGATCAAGTAACGAACGCACGGCACCTCGGAGTTCAGCACACGTTCAGCTCGATGACGTCCCTCGAACTCTGATCCAGCCGAGTGTTGAGGGAGAGTTTCGTCAGCACGACGGCGTGGTGACGATGATGATGTTCTACCGACGCAGGGCTTCGCCTAAGCACCGCTACGATATTATCGAGGTGTAATATGGTGGAGGGGGGCACCGCACACGGCTAAGAGATCAATGATCAATTTTTGTGTCTATGGGGTGCCCCCTGCCCCCGTATATAAAGGAGCAAGGGGCAAAGGCGGCCGGCCTAGGAGGAGGGCGCGCCATGGGGGAGTCCTACTCCCACCGGGAGTAGGACTCCTCCTTTCCTTGTTGGAGTAGGAAAAGGGAAGGGAGAAGGAGAAAGAAGGAAGGGGGCGCCCCCCTCCCTAGTCCAATTCGGACTAGTCCATGGGGAGGGGTGCGGCCACCCTTTGGGGCCTTTCTCTCCTTTCCCGTATGGCCCATTAAGGCCCAATACGAATTCCCGTAACTCTCCGGTACTCCGAAAAATACCCGAATCACTCGGAACCTTTCCGATGTCCGAATATAGTCGTCCAATATATCGATTTTTACGTCTCGACCATTTTGAGACTCCTCGTCAAGTCCCTGATCTCATCCAGGACTCCGAACTACTTCGGTACATCAAAACATATAAACTCATAATATAACTGTCATCGTAACGTTAAGCGTGCGGACCCTTCGGGTTCGAGAACTATGTAGACATGACCGAGACACCTCTCCAGTCAATAACCAATAGCGGAACCTGGATGCTCATATTGGCTCCCACATATTCTATGAAGATCTTTCTCGGTCAAACCGCATAACAACATACGTTGTTCCCTTTGTCATCGGTATGTTACTTGCCCGAGATTCGATCGTCGGTATCTTAATACCTAGTTCAATCTCGTTACCGGCAAGTCTCTTTACTCGTTCCGTAATACATCATCCCGCAACTAACTCATTAGTTACAATGCTTGCAAGGCTTATAGTGATGTGCATTACCGAGTGGGCCCAGATATACCTCTCCGACAATCGGAGTGACAAATCCTAATCTCGAAATACGCCAACGCAACAAGTACCTTCGGAGACACCTGTAGAGCACCTTTATAATCACCCAGTTACGTTGTGACGTCTGGTAGCACACAAAGTGTTCCTCTGGTAAACGGGAGTTGCATAATCTCATAGTCATAGGAACATGTATAAGTCATGAAGAAAGCAATAGCAACATACTAAAATGATCGAGTGCTAAGCTAACGGAATGGGTCAAGTCAATCACATCATTCTCCTAATGATGTGATCCCGTTAATCAAATGACAAATCATGTCTATGGCTAGGAAACATAACCATCTTTGATCAACGAGCTAGTCAAGTAGAGGCATACTAGTGACACTCTGTTTGTCTATGTATTCACACATGTATCAAGTTTCTAGTTAATACAATTCTAGCATGAATAATAAACATTTATCATGATATAAGGAAATAAATAATAACTTTATTATTGCCTCTAGGGCATATTTCCTTCAGTCTCCCACTTGCACTAGAGTCAATAATCTAGTTCACATCGCCATTTGATTTAACATCAATAGTTCACATCACCATGTGATTAACACCGATAGTTCACATCGTCATGTGACCAACACCCAAAGGGTTTACTAGAGTCAGTAATCTAGTTCACATCGCTTATGTGATTAACACCCAAAGAGTACTAAGGTGTGATCATATTTTTCTTGTGAGATAATTTTAGTCAACGGGTCTGTCACATTCAGATCCGTAAGTATTTTGCAAATTTCTATGTCTACAATGCTCTGCATGGAGCTACTCTAGCTAATTGCTCCCTCTTTCAATATGTATCTAGACCGAGACTTAGAGTCATCTAGATTAGTGTCAAAACTTGCATCGACGTAGCCCTTTACGACGAACCTTTTGTCACTTCCATAATCGAGAAACATATCCTTATTCCGGTAAGGATAATTTTGACCGCTGTCCAGTGATCTACTCCTAGATCACTATTGTACTCCCTTGCCAAAATAAGTGTAGGGTATACAATAGATCTGGTACACAGCATGGCATACTTTATAGAACCTATGGCCGAGGCATAGGGAATGACTTTCATTCTTTTTCTATCTTCTGCCATGGTCGGGCTTTGAGTCTTACTCAATTTCACACCTTGTAACACAGGCAAGAAACTCTTTCTTTGACTGTTCCATTTTGAACTACTTCAAAATCTTATTAAGGTATGTACTCGTTGAAAAATCTTATCAAGCGTCTTGATCTATCTCTATGGATCTTGATGCTCAATATGTAAGCAGCTTCACCGAGGTCTTTCTTTGAAAAACTCCTTTCAAACACTCCTTTATGCTTTGTAGAATAATTCTACATTATTTCCGATCAACAATATTTCATTCACATATACTTATCAGAAATGCTGTAGTGCTCCCACTCACTTTCTTGTAAATACAGGCTTCACCGCAAGTCTGTATAAAACTATATGCTTTGATCAACTTATCAAAGCGTATATTCCAACTCCGAGATGCTTGCACCAGTCCATAGATGGATCGCTGGAGTTTGCATATTTTGTTAGCACCTTTAGGATTGACAAAACCTTCTGGTTGCATCATATACAACTCTTCTTTAACGAATCCATTAAGGAATGCAGTTTTGTTTATCCATTTGTCAGATTTCATAAAATGCGGCAATTGCTAACATGATTCGGACAGACTTAAGCATCGCTGCGAGTGAGAAAATCTCATCGTATTCAACACTTTGAACTTTGTCAAAAACCTTTTTCCGACAAGTCTAGCTTTGTACATAGTAACACTACTATCAGCGTCCGTCTTCCTCTTGAAGATCCATTTATTTTTATGGCTCGCCGATCATTGGGCAAGTCAATCGAAGTCCATACTTTGTTTTCATACATGGATCCCATCTCAGATTTCATGGCCTCAAGCCATTTTGCGGAATCTGGGCTCACCATCGCTTCTTCATAGTTCGTAGGTTCGTCATGGTCTAGTAACATAACCTCCAGAACAGGATTACCGTACCACTCTGGTGCGGATCTTACTCTGGTTGACCTACGAGGTTCGGTAACAACTTGATGTGAAGTTTCATGATCATCATCATTAACTTCCTCACTAATTGGTGTAGATGTCACAGGAATCGGTTTCTGTGATGAACTACTTTCCACTAAGCGATGAGGTATAGTTACCTCATCAAGTTCTACTTTCCTCCCACTCACTTCTTTCGAGAGAAACTCCTTCTCTAGAAAGGATCCATTCTTAGCAACGAATGTCTTGCCTTCGGATCTGTGATAGAAGGTGTACCCAACTGTCTCCTTTGGGTATCCTATGAAGAAACATTTCTCCGATTTGGGTTTGAGCTTATCAGGATGAAACCTTTTCACATAAGCATCGCAACCTTAAACTTTAAGAAACGACAACTTTGGTTTCTTGCCAAACCACAGTTCATAAGATGTCATCTCAACGGATTTAGATGGTACCCAATTTAACGTGAATGCAGCTATCTCTAATGCATAACCCCAAAACGATAGTGGTAGATCGGTAAGAGACATCATATATCGCACCATATCTAATAAAGTACTGTTACGATGTTCGGACACACCATTACACCGTGGTGTTCCAGGTGGCGTGAGTAGTGAAACTATTTCACATTGTTTTAACTGAAGGCCAAACTCGTAACTCAAATACTCTTCTCCACGATCAGATTGTAGAAACTTTATTTTCTTGTTACGATGATTTTCCGCTTCACTCTGAAATTATATGAACTTTTCAAATGTTTCAGACTTCTGTTTCATTAAGTAGATATAACCATATCTGCTCAAATCATCTGTGAAGGTCAGAAAATAATGATACCTGCTACGAGCCTCAATATTCATCGGACCACATACATCTGTATGTATGATTTCAAACTAATCTGTTGCTCTCTCCATAGTTCCGGAGAATGGCGTTTTAGTCATCTTGCCCATGAGGCACGGTTCGCAAGCATTAAGTGATTCATAATCAAGTGATTCCACAATCCCATCAGTATGGAGTTTCTTCATGCGCTTTACACCAATATGACCTAAACGGCAGTGCCACAAATAAGTTGCACTATCATTATTAACTTTGCATCTTTTGGCTTCATTATTATGAATATGTGTATCACTACGATCGAGATCCAACAAACCATTTTATTGGGTGTATGACCATAGAAGGTTTTATTCATGTAAATAGAACAACAATTATTCTCTAATTTAAATGAATAACCGTATTGCAACAAACATGATCAAATCGTATTCATGCTCAACGCAAACACCATATAACACTTATTTAGTTTCAACACTAATCCCGAAAGTATAGGGAGTGTGCGATGATCATCATATCAATCTTGGAACTACTTCCAACACACATCGTCACCTCGCCTTTTACTAGTCTCTGTTTATTCTGCAACTCCCGTTTCGAGTTACTACTCTTAGCAACTGAACCAGTATCAAATACTGAGGGGTTGCTATAAACACTAGTAAAGTACACATCAATAACATGTATATCCAATATACCTTTGTTCACTTTGCCATCCTTCTTATCCACCAAATAGTTGGGGTAGTTCCGCTTCCAGTGACCAATCCCTTTACAGTAGAAGTACTTAGTCTCAGGCTTAGGGCCAGACTTAGGCTTCTTCACTTGATCAGCAACTTGCTTGCCGTTCTTCTTGAAGTTCCCCTTCTTCCCTTTGCCCTTTTCTTGAAACTAGTGGTCTCGTCAACCATCAACACTTGATGTTTTTCTTGATTTCTACCTTCGTCGATTTCAGCATCACGAAGAGCTCGGGAATTACTTTCGTCATCCCTTGCATACTATAGTTCATCACGAAGTTCTACTAACTTGGTGATGGTGACTAGAGAATTCTGTCAATCACTATTTTATCTGGAAGATTAACTCCCACTTGATTCAAGCGATTGTAGTGCCTAGACAATCTGAGCAAATGCTCACTGCTTGAGCTATTCTCCTCCATCTTTGAGCTATAGAACTTGTTGGAGACTTCATATCTCTCAACTCGGATATTTTCTTGAAATATTAACTTCAACTCCTGGAACATCTCATATGGTCCATGACGTTCAAAACGTCTTTGAAGTCCCGATTCTAAGCCGTTAAGCATGATGCACTAAACTATCAAGTAGTCATCATATTGAGCTAGCCTCAACGTTCATGATGTCTGCATCTGCTCCTGTAATAGGTCTGTCACCTAGCGGTGCATCAAGGACATAATTCTTCTGTGCAGCAATGAGGATAATCCTCAGATCACGAATCCAATCCGCATCTTTTCTACTAACATCTTTCAACATAATTTTTCTCTTGGAACATATCAAAAATAAACACAGGGAAGCAACAACGCGAGCTATTGATCTACAACATAATTTGCAAAATACTATTAGGACTAAGTTCATGATAAATTTAAGTTCAATTAATCATATTACTTAAGAACTCCCACTTAGATAGACATCCCTCTAATCCTCTAAGTGATCACGTGATCCATATCAACTAAACCATAACCGATCATCACGTGAAATGGACTAGCTTTCAATGGTGAACATCACTATGTTGATCATATCTACTATATGATTCACGCTCGACCTTTCGGTCTCAGTGTTCCGAGGCCATATCTGCATATGCTAGGCTCGTCAAGTTTAACCTGAGTATTCCGCATGTGCAACTATTTTGCACCCGTTGTATTTGAACGTAGAGCCTATCACACCTGATCATCACGTGGTGTCTCAGCACGAAGAACTTTCGCAGCGGTGCATACTCAGGGAGAACACTTTTATCTTGAAATTTTAGTGAGAGATCATCTTATAATGCTACCGTCAATCAAAGCAAGATAAGATGCATAAAAGATAAACATCACATGCAATCAATATAAGTGATATGATATGGCCATCATCATCTTGTGCTTGTGATCTCCATCTCCGAAGCACCGTCATGATCACCATCGTCACCGGCTCGACACCTTGATCTCCATCGTAGCATCGTTGTCGTCTCGCCAACTATTGTTTCTACGACTATCGCTACCGCTTAGTGATGAAGTAAAACAATTACATGGCGATTGCATTGCATACAATAAAGCGACAACCATATGGCTCCTGCCAGTTGTCGATAACTCGGTTACAAAACATGATCATCTCATACAATAAAATTCAGCATCATGTCTTGACCATATCACATCACAACATGCCCTGCAAAAACAAGTTATACGTCCTCTACTTTGTTGTTGCAAGTTTTACGTGGCTGCTACGGGCTTAGCAAGAACCGTTCTTACCTACGCATCAAAAACACAACGATAGTTTGTCAAGTTGGTGCTGTTTTAACCTTCGCAAGGACCTGGCGTAGCCACACTCGGTTCAACTAAAGTGAGAGAGACAGACACCCGCCAGTCACCTTTAAGCAACGAGTGCTCGCAACGGTGAAACCAGTCTCGCGTAAGCATACGCGTAATGTCGGTCCGGGCTGCTTCATCTCACAATACCGCCGAACCAAAGTATGACATGCTGGTAAGCAGTATGACTTATATCGCCCACAACTCACTTGTGTTCTACTCATGCATATAACATCAACGCATAAAACCAGGCTCGGATGCCACTGTTGGGGAACGTAGTAATTTAAAAAATTTCCTACGCACATGCAAGATCATGGTGATGCATAGCAACGAGAGGGGAGAGTGTTGTCCAAGTACCCACGTAGACCGAAAGCGGAAGCGTTAACACAACGCGGTTGATGTAGTCGTACGTCTTCATGATTCGACCGATCAAGTACCGAACGCACGGCACCTCCGAGTTCAGCACACGTTCAGCTCGATGACGTCCCTCGAACTCCGATCCAGCCGAGTGTTGAGGGAGAGTTTCGTCAGCACGACGGCGTGGTGACGATGATGATGTTCTACCGACGCAGGGCTTCGCCTAAGCACCGCTACGATATTATCGAGGTGTAATATGGTGGAGGGGGGCACCGCACACAGCTAAGATATCAATGATCAATTGTTGTGTCTATGGGGTGCCCCCCTGCCCCCGTATATAAAGGAGCAAGGGGGAAAGGCGGCCGGCCTAGGAGGAGGGCGCGCCAAGGGGGAAGTCCTACTCCCACCGGGAGTAGGACTCCTCCTTTCCTTGTTGGAGTAGGAAAAGGGAAGGGAGAAGGAGAAAGAAGGAAGGGGGCGCTCCCCTCCCTAGTCCAATTCGGACTAGTCCATGGGGAGGGGTGCGGCCACCCTTTGGGGCCTTTCTCTCCTTTCCCGTATGGCCCATTAAGGCCCAATACGAATTCCCGTAACTCTCCGGTACTCCGAAAAATACCCGAATCACTCGGAACCTTTCCGATGTCCGAATATAGTCGTCCAATATATCGATTTTTACGTCTCGACCATTTCGAGACTCCTCGTCAAGTCCCTGATCTCATCCGGGACTCCGAACTCCTTCGGTACATCAAAACATATAAACTCATAATATAACTGTCATCATACCGTTAAGCGCGCGGACCCTTCGGGTTCGAGAACTATGTAGACATGACCGAGACACCTCTCCGGTCAATAACAAATAAAGGAACCTGGATGCTCATATTGGCTCCCACATATTCTACGAAGATCTTTATCGGTCAAACCGCATAACAACATACGTTGTTCCCTTTGTCATCGGTATGTTACTTGCCCGAGATTCGATCGTCGGTATCTCAATACCTAGTTCAATATCGTTACCGGCAAGTCTCTTTACTCGTCTCGTAATACATCATCCCGCAACTAACTCATTAGTTACAATGCTTGCAAGACTTATAGTGATGTGCATTACCGAGTGGGCCCAGAGATACCTCTCCGACAATCGGAGTGACAAATCCTCATCTCGAAATACGCCAACCCAACAAGTACCTTCGGAGACACCTGTAGAGCACCTTTATAATCACCCAGTCACGTTGTGACGTTTGGTAGCACACAAAGTGTTCCTCTGGTAAACGGGAGTTGCATAATCTCATAGTCAAAAGAACATGTATAAGTCATCAAAAAAGCAATAGCGACATACTAAAACGATCGAGTGCTAAGCTAACGGAATGGGTCAAGTCAATCACATCATTCTCCTAATGATGTGATCCCGTTAATCAAATGACAACTCATGTCTATGGCTAGGAAACATAACCATCTTTGATCAACGAGCTAGTCAAGTAGAGGCATACTAGTGACACTCTGTTTGTCTATGTATTCACACATGTATCAAGTTTCCAGTTAATACAATTCTAGCATGAATAATAAACATTTATCATGATATAAGGAAATAAATAATAACTTTATTATTGCCTCTAGGGCATATTTCCTTCAGTTTATAGAAAAATATAAACATTTACCATAACAGATATGTATGATGTGAAAGTACATTCAATAATGAATCTAATGGTATTTATTTGTTATTGTATATGTTACTATTTTTTGTTATAAACTTTCTGAGAGTTTCCAAACTTGACTTTGACCAATGCTAATACGCAGACTTAAATAAAAACGGAGGGTCTACATATTTGTTTTCTTAGTATGTAGTGAATTAATCATTTGTTGAGATTGTGAAATAAATATATTAGGCTACTGACTTCGAATGTAATGGTCTATACAATTCAATAGTTACAATCATTGTCAAATTCCAAGATGTATACGAGGTCTATAGTACTTCACAACATGCTCAAACTCGCATAATCCTAGTCAAATGACAATCAAAATGCATTTCATAGTTATTACTTTGTGGGATGCAACAAAACCAACAATAACTCTACATCAGCCATCATAAAAGCAACATTTTGAACATATCCCAATGTGTGAGTGAAACGTGCAGAGAGAGCTTGCGAAGATGCAGCAGATAGGGCGGGAAAGATTGTATGTATGTGGATGAGAGAGTAGGAGACAAACCTAACGAAACAGAAAGAGGGAGATAGAGAGAGAAAGAGAGAGGATGAAGTTAGGTCTGTGAGAAGGATGGAGACATGTAATATACGTGAGATGCGTGTGCATCTGGATTCTGTACACGTGGAAGGAGAAGAGACAACAGGTTTGATGAGAGAGCTGGAAAAACATGGACGAGAGGGGAAGGATCTCGTGGGTTGAGGGATTGATAAATTTGTGCAGGGGAGAGAGGGATTGGTAATTTTGTGCGAGAGAGAGAGGGTGGGGGGAGGAGTCAGTCAGCCGTCGTCACATCATCCTGCTTCCAAATGGCCCCGCATTCTCTAGAGCAGTGTGGTCGCCGTCTTCGATCTCCTCGATGCCCTCTTTGAAGATTGAGTTGTTGTGCATGCTGGGGTGCGAAGAAGCACAAGCGAGTGGTCGCCATATAACCATGGATGGGGATGAATTGTGTGCTCGGGGGAGGGTGTGTGTCTGTGTGATGTGTGCTGTGTGTGTGTGTGTGTCAGATATTGAGAGAAAACAAACCTAAGGAGAGAAATGTGTGTGTATGTGATGGAAAGCTACTTGCTAAATAGGGTATTCACGAAGAGATTGTGCGTGCGAGATAGAGAGCGATATGCGGGCCTTGAGGTGGGCAGGGGCCGGGTGAGGGTGTCAAAATCTGTGCGTTGATGCATGTGTTACATGCGATCGTGCGAGGGACGGACGAATCGGGAGAGATGGTTGTTGTGTTACGGATGCTCCTCTCTCTCTCTCACACACACACACACACACAAGTAAAATAGAAGACCCTTCTCTCATGTATATAGAACGTATTGACATCTGTCTATGTCTCACTCATGCATGATCATTTGCACATTCACACCTCTCTATGTCTCTATCACACGCACACCGTCTCCACATGGCCCTTCCGCCACAACACACATATGGACACATACACACGTTCTCTCTCAGTCACACACACAGGGGCTGTTTGGTTTGATACTAAGGGGCAGTTTGGTTTGTGACTATGGTTGCCACATCTTGCCACACCTAAGGTTAGGCAACTTTGACCAATTTAGGAGGGTGTTTGGTTCAAGCCTTTCCTTAGGCAATATACTTTTTGCCACACTAGGGCCCCGCATGACATACACTCACAAAGTGTGGCAAGATTCCCTTAGGCTTGCCAACTTGTGGCTCTCATTTTGAAGAACTAACCTTAGGCAAGTGTGGCAACATTGTCTCTATGACAAGTGGGCCATAGGGGCAATAAAGTGTGGCAAGCCAAAGTGTGGCAAAAATCAAACACATGCCAACTGAACTGTGGCTGTCAAATTTTGGCTTGGCAAACGGTGGCTGGGAGCCAAACAGCCCCAAAATCAGTATTAAAAAAACTAGGGCGCACCTAAAACGTCCAAATCCAAATAAACACGAACCGGAGCTAAATTCAAATATATGGAAATATTGTAGCGTCAAGAACTATTCCCGGAAAAAAGTTGAGTAATATTCGGGGATTGTTTTCACACACACAAAAAGGTTCGGTGGATATCCTTCGAGTGCGACACGGTGACGCACCGTTCGACCGACTGCACGGCCGCGGTTCACATGCTTGCACAGGATTCCGTATCGTGGCTGTGGTAACTAATAAAAGCGCTGCCTAAGTCTAATGTTTACGTGTACTAGTACAATTTTCATTTAAGTTTGACCAACCCTATATAAAACTAAACTAAGCTCCCATACCCGCTCTCATCAATATGCCGCTGCCGCCGTTGCGCATGCTGGCGCCCGCCTGCTCCAGCCAACAATTTCTTGCCCATCACCGCCGTGTCACCGCCAAGCCAAAGGCTCGCCCGCTCACGTCGTCTGCAGTCCCTCCTCGCGATGCCGCTGCGCTGCCAAGCACGCGAGCAGCTGGTGGAGCCGCGTCTATGCATGCAGCGAACAAAAAGGAGGACGAGCGCGTGCTCCAGCATGCCGGCGAGGAGGAACTAGCGTGTCATTGTCGTCTCCGCCAGCGCGGAGGAGGCGCGCATGGTGGCTGTCGCAGCGGAAGCCGGTCGCGCGCGCGTCGAGCCCGCAAACCGGGTGTGGACGCGGAATCTACCTTCGAGACCTTGAATGCCACGTGGATCCTGCAATCTGAAGGAGCAATTTGGGTCAGTCGACTCTTGTGAGCCGTTTGATGCAACATGGATGGCTAGAAGGGCTTCTTCAACCTCCGAAATAGATGCAGGGTTCATCTTCTCAGCCCGCCACATGCCTAACCGCCTGCCGCCGCCGTCGCGCCCTCCCCTGAACCGCCTGCCACCGCCATGCTCCCCCACCCTCGCCATCCGTTTAACCCCGGGCACGATCAATTTTTTTTCCAGCGAACTGCATTCCACACCCAACACTCATAAGATAGATCATGGGCACCCTGCCGTCTTCTTCCTTCACTCCATTGAACTTCTTTCACAAATTGACTGACCCAAATTGTACAACTAGCACGAACGTATTAACTACAGTAGGAACACGAAGATACGAGCAGTTGTACCAACTGCAATAAGAACAGTAGTAAGACATAGTACTAGTACTACTGTACGTACTAAAGAGTTCAAATAACGAGAAAGAACATAAACATAGTTCTGCTGGGGCCTCAGCACAACACACCCTTGAAAATAAACTAAGCAACTAGTCCGCTTGACACTGCAGTAGAACCAGCATGAGCGACGACACTGCCACCTACTCGGAGTCCGAGTCCACGTACTCGACTTCGTCCTCGTCCCTCTTCCTCTTCCCCGACGCTTCTTTGCTTGAACTGGACATCGGGCTCTTCTTCTTCATCCAACCCTTGTAGATATTTAAACAAATGTAGGCATCCATTGCTGCGTACATGATGTGATCTTCATCTAATGTCTTCGACTCCCATGCATGATGAAACTCGTGATGAGGTTTCTTCAGTTTACCGTACGAAGGATGAACCATGGCTCCTGCCAGGGTCACCATTGAAGGCTGATCAAGGGAGGGCACTAGCCCTTCCTTCTGGAGGTCGAAGGGTTCGCCTACAACGAGGCCTATCCGACCCAGGATTTCCTTGTCATTCCTAAAGTCTACAGTAACGAATTTGACTCGGCCTCCCTTGAGGAACTTCTTAAATTCCTCGCACTCAACGTCGGCATGGCATATGTGGTAGACCAAGCATAAGTCATGCACGCAAACCTGGATCACGTCGGGCTTCTTCTTCTCTGCCTCCTTTAGTTTCTTCTCACTTCCCAGGACTGTGGTGTACTCAACATCTAGCCCAGCGACCCACTCATCATTTGAGTTTTCGAACATGCGTTTGAAGCGAGCAAGGCATTCTTTCACCGTTGCGGAAGAACGGGTGTAGATGACGTCGAACTCATCGCCGGTGATGGTTCTAATGTTGTACTCACCACCGATCGTTGAGATTTGGGATGCCATGGATTTGGGAGGAGGGTTAGGATTAGTGGAACTGCCATAATGTGGAAGGACGGGACGACCGGGAGTGAACTGTTGTAAGGTACTGTACTAGTAGAAGACGGGGACGAGTAGGGCGCGCGAACGGTGTGGGGTTGCTGGCTTGCCCGGTGGATAAACGGCTGCAAGCCCCCAAAGAGTTCTCGAGAACTATGTGGGACCCACCAGATGTCTTGTCTACTAGACGCATATCGTAGGCCTGTCCGCATGCCATGCCAGCTTGTGTGTAACTTCAATTAATTCCATCAACCGTCGTGCCTCCCACGACCTTCGCCTCCCTCGCGCGGTCGCACCCTTTGAGACTTCGACCGGCTATAAATGAGCAATTTTTTTGCGTACTCTGCATGCATGATACTCCCTCTGGTCCTTTTTACTTCCGTCAACCGTTTATACTAAAAATATCAATATCTACAATACTGATTATAATGAGTAGTATAAATCACCTCTTGGGTGGGTTAGATTTTTTTGGGTTAGTTGAGTTCAAACTAACCCAAACTAACTCTAACACATGGATCCAAACAGGGCCAAGGTTAGCTATTAGAGTACTACTACCTCCCTTCTAGTTTAAAGGGCTCGATTCAAAAATTTGACCTACTCTTAGCAAGATAGAGGCGGTGGAATAGTTTTTGTAGTTTTTCACAAAAAATGTGTTTACCAATGCATGCATGAACACTAGTTACTCTAACCCCCCTCTCTTCTTTAATTCTTTGCCCTGTCAGCATGTTTGCTATTCCCGTGTGCATGATACTAGCTAAGATACCACCATTATGGCCAGCCTTAATCATCGCATGCAATAATTTAGTGCGCCATGAAATATGAACATGTGTGGGCCATGTATGTTTTTAATGACTTGAGACTATACCTAGCCCGGCATGCAAGATGAGATTTATTATGCACCGTTCCCCATACCTGCAGGAAGCCCGTTCGTCTCCAAATCTTTTCCTCTCCATGTGTGGAAACAATATGCCTGCCAGACTCTCCTTCTCCCTCCGGCGGTCCCACCACTCCACCCCGTGTGGAAAAAATCTGCATGCATGACTCTCCTCCCCCCGCGCTCGTCCAATCCGTTGTGACCAGCAATATTTCCACCTCTTCCATCCCCCGTAATTTACTCCCACAAATATGCCCATGTAGCTGTTACTTAACTGCAGGTGCATTGGTTCACTGACATATGGGCCCAACAGGGGTCTGGCCCACATGTCAGTGACGCAACTGGAACTGCAGTTAAGTCAGTGCAGGTCAGTCCATATCTTACGTAGGTGTGCCATTGCTCGCTATAAATACTGCGCCTCCCACAACATCGCTATCTCCTCCCCCTCACGTTCACATTCATCGCTATCTCCTGCCCCTCCCTCTCACATCGACCACCATGGCATCGCCCCTCCCAAGCACTAGGCACCCCTCGCTGCACCGCGCGGACGGTCACGCGTCACCGTTCCGTTCCTCGCCGCCACTAGTCGAGGAGGACACGTCGGCGTTCCGCTCCTCGCCGCGACGCGACGCATCGCCGTTCCGTTCCTCGCCGCCACTAGTCGAGGAGGACGCGTCGGCGTTCCGCTTCTCGCCGCGACGCGACGCGTCGCCGTTCCGTTCCTCACCGCCACTAGTCGAGGAGGACGCGTCGGTGTTCCGCTCCTCGCCACGACGCGTCGAGGTGGACGCGTCGTCATTCCCAATCTCGCCAGCACGCGCGTCGAAGGACGCGTCAGCTCCCCACTATAAGGAGAACGCCGCGCCGCCCGCCGAGCCCCCCATTCTTGAGGAGCTTTGGAAAGAAATGGATGTCGCCTTGTGGGAGGCTTTGCCTCCAGCAGAGCGCGCCAAAATAGAGGCAAAGAATAAGGCCGAGGAAGAGAAGCGCACCGCGGAACAAGCTGCCTGGGAGGCCTATGTCGCGTCCGAGAGAGTCAGGCAATTGGCTCTTTGGCAGAAGGCTCGTGCGAGGGTCGTGAGGGTGGCAGAGGACGCCCGTGCCGAAACCCTGAGTGCAGTCGGGCCCAAGTGCCTCATCTACGCTTGGCGGTACATGGACCGAGTGCACGCTTCCAGCGAGGAGGAGTACCTGTTGGCGCCGGATCACCACACCGGTGAGATCGCGCTCGCCCGCCGGCAAGCCGCCAATCAGCACCTCGCGAGTTGCGAGGCTGAGGAAGAGGCGTTGTGTCGGCGCGCTGGGAAACGGCCGCGCACCAGGGCACTCGTGGCGCGCCGCAAGCGCTCCTGCGAGCGCCGTGGCTTTTAGGAGGAGTATAATTTTTGTTTCGTAAGGCGACCTCATTAGTTTTGGGACGCAAATGATAAATCCCGAATGTTCAGGAATTTTTAGCGTCCTTAATTAAGTATGTAAAAGGGAAAGTTTGGAAACCTTGTGTATTCGTACGCATTTTGTAAGTACGTGCATATAGCACAAACTTTACCATATACTATCGCACTACACGTCTCTCTCTATATATGCTTGCAGACTGTGCTACTCCCTCCGTCCAGGTCAATAAATCATCTTTGGTTGTGCACCGTGACAAAGAAGGAGGGAAGACTTATACACCTAGACGGAGGGAGTACTACTATTACTTATGTACGTGCAAATGCACGTTTTAACATTAAGATGCGGTTTTTGTAAAAGTAGAAAAACAGCACTAGTCAAGCTTGTGAAACGATTCAATGCAAAACAAATGCAAAAATGCTCGTTTGATTGTTTACTTTTAGCTTCCTTCTCTGTGGTTATTTCTCTGTCGTACTTTGTACGGAGTATCTCACTGGTCAGAAAGGCATGCAAATTCCCAAACCGCTTCCTACACCCTGTATCGAATTTTTTGCCTAACAAGTTGTGCCGTGCAATTGGAATTCCAACTTGAGTACTACTACTAGTAGGAGTACCAGGGGCCAGTTCTTTTAGGCTTCTAGATTAGTAATCCCATAACTACTACCTCCG
Source organism: Triticum aestivum (assembly GCF_018294505.1). Taxonomy (NCBI): domain Eukaryota; kingdom Viridiplantae; phylum Streptophyta; class Magnoliopsida; order Poales; family Poaceae; genus Triticum; species Triticum aestivum. The sequence goes on from NC_057814.1 coordinate 352,892,387, forward strand.
TCCTGGTTTATTGGTCCCCATTGTAATCTGTGTCAAATTTTGATCATAAATTTAACTAATGAAATGTTAGTGCATGTCACATGCACTAACATTTTATCAGTTAAATCTTTGGTCAAAATTTAGCACAAATTACAATGGTGAGGAATAAACCAGGACGGAGGTACTACTAGTAGTAGTTTAGAAGCCCAAATAAATGAGTGAGGCGCCTTAATGTTACTCTCCACTGTGACTAGTCTTATGGGAAAAGCTGGGGAAGCCGCCAAAAGAACTGGCCCTAGGAGTAGTAGCTAGGGATACTAGGAGTAGTAGCTAGGGATCGAGTGTGCGAGATGAACCGGAGAAAGTAAATGCAGAGAGATGAAATGCAAAAAAGACGGAGGGATGTGATGGTTGCTTGTCCGTTTATTTTACCAGGCCACTTATTACTGGGAGTGGTTGGGTTTTGTGATATGACGGCTTTACTGCCGCGCCACGAGCGGGGTGAGACTCCTGTGCAGCGCCGCCCTCTACACTAGTAACTACATCGGTCGTGGTTCATCCCTCCATTGAATTTGACTGAAGATTTAACTGACAAAATGTTAGTGCATGTCAACAAAAACAATATCGTGGATTCGTATTTGAACATAGTTTTCAATGATACTCCTATAATTTTAGGTGACATGCATCATTTATTGTACTATATATAATGTTAGTATAATTTTTGGTCATACTAATCTATAGTAAGGTGCCCGTGCGTTGCACGGAAGAGTGAAATGCATTGATCGGGGAGTTGTTTATTTTGACAAAGGATGTGGGGGTCATCTCATGTGTAACGGGTATCGATAGGTTTGTTCGGATATTATTTCATCACTAGAGCTCACAAACATCCGGGTGAAATAGATAAAAAGTATCTTTTGCAAACAAAAGTGTTCAACTGTTCAACCTGCATCCAAAACTTGTGAAGAAATAACTCTTATTGTGCTTTGCATGAAATGATCTTCAAGAATTAGTTTTTGAGTATCCATTGTTATACATGTTGGCTACAGATGACATGGCACTTTCTTATATTCAACAGTTGGCTATACTATTTAAGTATTAACCATGCCCTTATACACCTAGACGGAGAGATTAAATCAGGATGACTTGGGAGGGGGCAGAGGATATGCAAGAAATGGTTCATCATAAGTCTTTCACCAGTACTGAAGTAAAAACTCATACATGGAAGATTCTAGACTAAACCATAAATGGATACGCTTTTATTCATGCGCGATACTCCACTAGAGCAAGATCATGCATGGAAGTCTCCACATGCTTAGATAGCGGATTACATTGAGCGAAGAATAATGATCAACATTTAACTTGATAATGCAGATGTCCAGGTGAACCTCCTTGGAGTCCCCGTGCACATCGTTGGGGTTCAAATAACACCGTGCCCTTTCCATGTCCACATCGGCGGTAAAGTCCCAGCTCGGCAGACTCCAAGTATGCTTGGCGTAGCCAGTGTCGCCGCCCACGTACCTCCGAGGGGTAGTAATAGTGAGCACGCACCCGTACATCAGCCTCGTGTCAGTTTCAGCGTTAGCGGCGTCGCCCCTGACGCACACTACAGAGATGTGGCGGCGGCCTGCGCGGGCCTCGCCGGTGGCCACGATCAAGAGGAAGACGCTGCCGTCCTCCTCCGAAACTAGCAGGCGGCGCTGATCCTCCAGCGACTCCGGCATGGTGAACTGGTAGCACGTCTCATACTTGATGTTCTTTGCCAAGGGCCAGTAGTGATTGCCGCACACCTGCGTCAGGTGATGCACGATGTCCGCTGACGAGCCCCAAAATGGCACCGGGCACTCATAGCAGTAGACGAAGGGCTCCTTGGAGGCATCGACCAGGGCGTCCATGAAATGAGAGTGGCTGTAGGGGACATTCCACCAGTTGAATATATGAGCAAGTTACTACGAGATTTACTACAAAATAAATCATGATGGCTATAACAGAGATTAAACTAATCATGCGGACTAGCATAGTAGATGAACATATCGAATCTAGGACACAGACTAGAAACATGAATTCTACCACGATTTCAAACAGGAAGGACAGAAACACATATGGTGCAACGGGAGCAGCACCATTGGCGTTGAGGTTGTCGCCCATGTCGTTGAGGAAGAGGTTGCCGAGGTCGGGGAAGAAGTCATCGTCGGTGAAGTCGTCGCTGCTAACAGTCGCGAGAGTGCGCTCCCCAAATTTCAACAGCGCCCGCCGAATGGAGCACACAAGGGAGTGGTTGTAGGGGACGTTGCGGCCGCCGAATGGAGCACATGAGTAGCCCACGAAGTAGTAGATGGTGCTCCTCCCTAGTCTCTATTCTTATCTCTATCTCTACTACTCTTCTTTTTTTATGATATACTAGTTGTAGTTGTCAAATCGAAATGTACTGCGCCGTCCACTGCATGCCCGGCTGAACACGCCTCCTCGCCTCCATCAAACCCCTTCATTAAACCCGCATGCAAACGGAGAAACCTACTCCGGCCCGCGGGAGGAAATTTGCCGGTTGCCGTTGGAGAATAATAGAGTCACGTCCAATCCATTTGAGTTAATTGCATGTATGATTCTCCCTCTATAAAAAGTTAATTGCATCCTTAATCTTGTATTCTAAGTACTCTGTGGGTTCCACTGTCAGTACAGTGTACATGACTTGCAGGCTGGCTACAGATTCGTACAGAAAGTTAAAAAGAAACAAATCCATGACTTGCAGGATTGGAGTTAGCACCGATGGCGGTTCATAGGCGTTCCATGCTCGGGCATTGAAGTTTGTAACTATTTTAGATTAGAAGATACTACTCCTCCGGTGCTAGTAGTAGAGGAGAGTCCTACTCCATTACTACTCTACTTAAGCAAGTTAGGGCATAGTAGCAGGTACTGCAGGGAGTACCAGTACTGTGATCACTCAAGCAAGTTGTCTGACTTCGATATGACCCTACGCTGCTGGTATGTGTCTCGTAAGTCAAGCGGCGTGCTGTAGTCATCATCACCTATCCACTTCCCGCAGCACATATTCGCTTCTCCATCTTTGTCCGCTCTTCCATCCCCGCTAAGGCGCCTCCCCCCAACCAAGCACTAACAATGGAAGAACCGAGCAGCGTCCGCCGAAAGAGTGGCTGGAATTCGCTCCCCGCAGAGGTAATGAAGCTCATTATTTCGCGTGTGGACAATCTCAGTACCATGCCGCTCGCCGCGTGCTCGTCGGGGCTGTACCGTTTACTCAAACCCCTCAGGCCGGAGCTTTTTAAGCCAGCTCCTTGCTTGCTGATGCCGCCTGATCCTCACAAATGGCGTGTCACGCAGCATAACTATCGTAGGGTGGCGAGCATCAACCCCTTGACTGCGATCCGATCCCCGTCACCCTCAACTACATTAACGGCATGTACTGGGTCTGCACGAACACGTCTTGGATGGTGCTCGTCGACGGTCGCGGCAGCTGGATGCTCGTGGAGGTCTACACCCGACGATTGATCCCCCTTCCTTCGATTAACACTGCACTGCTTTGGCACCACGGCCTAGAATACTCAGAATCTTACAGTAGCCAACATGCTACCAAGTTTGATTTGCTCATGGTTGTAATCTGCCAAGTGCCCACAAGATCTGCGAATTATAAAGACTTCAGGCTAATTGCGTTCTTCAACCGCGGTCTCGCCTATCTGACAGGTCACTGCGGTAAGTGGATAAATCTGCACGTCCATCGCAGGATCATACATCCTCCATGGTTCTCTGATGCCATTGAACACAAGGGCTTCATTTACGCTGTCGACTCCTTCTATGGCTGGACGTATTGCTGGCCTACTCCAGTCATCGCTACAAACGGCTGTTACAGCAGTATGTTACTTTCCTATGATATCATGATGGCTTGCTTATATTACTGTCAACATTTACTGAAAAAATATTCATGCTCATAACATGCTGTTCTTAAGATTGACTACATCAAGAGCCCTTTTTTATTTGACTCCAACTTTTTTTGAGGGTTATTTGACTCCAACTTGATATGATGTTGTAGGCCGCCTGGTGTCCCTACCCTTCCTAATCCCAGAACCTTTCAAAGAAAAGCGGCATGGCAGTTGCAGGTGGTTCCTGGCTCGATCAGACGACGGCGAACGATTGATGATCGTTCGCACGTACCGGACGTGTTGTTTCGCGGAATACAATCACAGTCACTGCAAGGTCTTTGAGCAGGATCCCAGCTTCTCTGGGCCTTCAGGAATTTTTGACTGGAGGTTGGTAAGTAGCCTTGGTACACGCTCTCTGTTTGTCGGACTGAATTATCCGATTAACCAGGAGATAACCGACGGCAAGGATCATGATGGCAGCGCGGTTTCGTTCATCAGGCAAAACTGTGTGTACACAGCGTACCATGCGTCTCTGCATGCACCATACCCTGATATGTGCCGCCACGCTCTGCAGCCCAAAGTAGGAGAGAGGGTCGCAAGTATCAGACTTCGACCTGCTGGCTGGAGTTTCCCCCGTCAGGCACCCATCTGGTTCAAGCCGTCAGCCAATCTCCACAGCTTAATAAATAGTAACGTCTAACTGAGCCAGTTAGTTAGATGCGTACACTTGGTGTAGTAGGATCTTTATTTAGTTTGATGCATACACTTGTTCTTTTTTGGTAGCCCTTTTGTAATGATGGCTGATGTTTGGTTTGGAAGAGAGAGCTGCGTCTTCACTCTTCTGGCCTGCTTACTGCTTCTGTTGCACCCCCAGCCCTGGTTGCTGCTGCTGCTGTTTTCAATGTACAATCAGTAGTATATTTCGTCTGTTGGTTGAATAAATGTGTTGTTAGAACGACAAACACAATGTTTTGGAAGTCGTTGCACGGTTCGATCCTTTAGTGCCCCGTACCGTACGTAGCGCATACTATTTTTCGTACGGAACACATTTTCCACTTGTTGATAACATGCAGCCCACTGATGAAGGCCCAATAGAGAAGCCCATAATTAACTGGAAGGGAGGCTCTCACATGAATCCGGCCCAGGTACATGCTCATGGTCCCCTAAACATAAATAAGTAAATAAATAAATAAAGCTAAATGCTCATGCACCAGTTCTTTAAATTCACGATTTAACAGGAGGATATTATTTCCTATGATAGTGTCGTTACATTCAGTCGATATTATTCTTCGGCAAAGATAGCGACCAGTCTTCTTTCTCCCAGCATTTTCTTCCTGCAACCAGCGGACCCATGCAAATCGTAGTCAACGTCGTAAATAGATCCGGTCCATTTTATTTTTCAATAAGAATGTCCAACCCAGCCCAGCACATTGGCGACACACTTTATCCTCCGCCTTGGTGCGCTCGCCGCGGCGCCGCCGTCCGGCCCTGTCAACATAGTTTTTTTCGAAACGGTCCCTGTCAACATAGTGAATCGGGAGAGGACTGTAGTTGTGAGTATGACAGTACGGACCCACCAGGTCCACTCCCGAACACAAGCAAGCGCCTCTTTTACTACTCAGATGAACCCCTCGTTTTTTACTCTAATCCACCCTGCTGATATCTGGGACCCACATCATTTTCAACGTATAGTCAATTAACGACAGAATTGCACAAGTTTTTTTAGTAGTAATTCGGAGGAGCAGGCTATAAACTGGGTTGTGCGGTCTCTGTGGCCCGTCTAACAACATGACCAGCCCAACAGTTTTTTCTTTGGGAAAATAGGTAGCCCAGTATTTCTTTTTGAAGAATACCCAAGCTAGGCCTATTCGTTTTCTCCGACTTACTGTGCTGCAAATCTTTCAAGACGAGGAGGGATGCATTCCGGCCTGGCCAAAGAGTATGGTCAGTGTCTGTTAAAAGTAATATCAAAAGGGGTTGAAAATTCCAAAAAAATATAGCAAATGGGATATTAGTTTCTTTTTTTGTTTTTGTTCTTCACTGATATCTTATACGTATTTCATTGGATTTAACATGACATAGTACTAATTTATTTTAAAATTTGTTTTAGTATGGCTACTAATTTTTGGATTAAGAATATTTTGTTCCCTAGCAAAAATTTGCGAATTTTCAAAATTTCCCACATATTTAGTTAATTTTTTGACCCTGGTACTGACCAAAAAATGGGCAGCAATTCTAAAAATGGAAAACGGGCTGCAATAAATTCCATATGAATTAGAAAATGAGTAAAAATTATAAAAATAATAGCAAATGGGCTGTACACGCCACAGATTTCGAGGCTGACTTGTTTACGCAAGGCTTTGTCAGTCAACACACAATTCTAGCAGCAGTGACTGTTGGATGTCCATCCAATGGCCGACGTGCTTCTTCCATCTCTGATCTTCCTACTCCAGCCGCCTAAACTAGCGCCGACGGGACTGCCTGCTCCCTCCTCTTGTGGCCCGCTGTGATGCCGCGCAGGCTTCCCCGGCCCACCCTACTCCCTCCACTGGCCTGGCCGCATGCAATCAACTGTCTCCTTATTACGCGAAAAAAATTATTCCTCCCACTGACATCTGGGGCGAACTGGTTGGGAGCCTGACCTGTGGGCCTACTAAGTTGACGCGTACGTAGGGCTTGTCAACTTAGTCAACAAAGGATTCTAGCAGCAGTAACCGTTGGATTTGAATTGAACGGTCCTGCTTCTTCTTCAATCGCTGCTCTTCTTGCACCAGCCGCCCAAACCAGCGCCGGCGAGACTGCCTGCTCCTGCCTCCAGTGGCCGGTTGTGCTGCCGTTGAGGCCTCATCGCCCCTACTACTCCCACCGCTAGCATGGCCCTGCGGCGACGACAGCCTCACACCGCAGCCGAACCAGTGAACCCTCATACTCCTCTCCACATGCGCATCCACTGCCGCCTCTTCCCCGGCTCCACATCGTCCCCTTCCTAGGCCTCGCCGTCGTCCACCGCCTTGGTGCTCCCGGCGCGGCGTGGTCAATGTGGTCAACGACCGACTTCCATCGGAAGAGTACTGTACGTGGAGAGGCTGACAGCAGGGTCCACGGCCACAGCCCAGTTTTTTGTGATTTGCCAAGTAAGTCGCTTTGTCAGGCCTGTTGGGCTACAAATCTTTCAAGACAGGGAGAGTTTTCAGTCGGCTGGCCGAGAAAATGGCCTACCAGTAATGAGAAATGGGCTGTACATTTTTAAAACACATCAAACCGGCAATTAGTTTCAAATTTCTTTTTTTCATTTCGTGATTTTAAATTACATTAATTTTTATGCGTGGACAATTTGTTGGATTTTATATTGATATACATTTATTTTTAAAATCAGTTTGAATGTGACTCGAAATTTTGGGATTAAAAACAGTTCGGACCGCACCGAAACATGCAAAATTTCGTATAATTTTTTAACCGTGGCCACAATATGGGCTGTAATGCTAACAAAAAGAATATGGGCTCCAAAAAAACCTTAAGAATTAGCAAATGGGTTGTAAATTATTAGAAATAATGGCAGATGGGATGTATGTTGCTTTCCACAGATTTGAGGCTTTCCTAAAAAAAGGTTGACGCACAAGCAGTGACTGTTGGATGTCCATCCAACGGCCGTCATGCTTCTTCAATCTCTGCTCTTCCTGCTCCAGCCGCTCAAACAAGCACCGGCGGGACTGCCTGCTCCCTCCTCCCCGCGGCCGGCTATGTTGCCGCGCAGGCCTCACCGCCCCACCATACTCCCATCGCTGGCCTAGCCATCCCTCTACTCACCCACACCTGCTGTTATTATCCGGCGACGGCAGACGAACCAGTAAACCCTCGTACAGTCGTACTCCCCTCCGTGTGGGAAACAACTGCCGACTCGTACCTGCCTCCGTGTCATTCCCTTCCTAGGCCTCGCCGTTGTCCACCGCCCTGGTGCTCTTGGCGCGGCCTGGTCAACGTGGTTAACAGCCGACATGCATCTGAAGTGGACTGTACGTGGAGAGGCAGACAGCTGGGTCCACAGCCGCACGCAAGGAAATGCTTCCTTATTACGCGCAAAATAATGATTCCTCCACCTGACATCAGGGACCCACCGAAAGGGCCTCTGTATTTCGTGAAAAAAACGTTACCGCCGCTGACAGCCCGGACCCACCAGCTATATCTTCGCATGCAAGGAAGTGCCTCCTTATTATGCAAAAAAAGAATACTCCCCCTGTTAGCTGGGACCCAGTATAGTGGCAGGCTGACTTGTGGGCCTACTAAGTTGACGGGGACGGAGGGCTTTGTCAACTTAGTCAATATGCACGATTCTAGCTCCAGTGACCGTACGGTGTCCATCCAACGGCCGTAGTGCTTCTTCAACCTCTGGTCTTCTTGCTCCAGCCGCCCAAACCAGCGCCGGTCGTGCCTCGTGCTCCTGCCTCCCGTGGCCGGCTGCAATGCGGCGGAGGCCTCACCGCCCCCTACTACTCCCACCGCTGGCCAGGCCATCCCTCTACTCACCCACGCCCCCTGTTATTCTGCGGTGATGGAAGCCTCACACCGCAGCGAAACAGTGAACCCTCGTACTCCTCTACGCGTGGGCATCCACTGCCGCGTCTTCCCCGGCTCCACGTCGTCCCCTTCCTAGGCCTCGCCGTCGTCCACCGCCCTGGTGCTCTCAGTGCGGCGTGGTCAACGTGGTCAAGGAACGGCTTCCATCGGACGTGGACTGTACGTGGAGAGGCTGACAGCTGGGTCCACGGCCGCAGCAAGGAAGTGCCTCCTTATTACGCGCAAAATAATTATTCATCCACCTGACAGCGGGGATCCACCGGACGGGCACCGTATTTCGCGAAAAAAACATTTCCCCCTGACTGCTGGGACCAACCAGCTACATCTTCGCACTCAAGGAAGTGCCTGACAGTCGGGACCCACCTGGTCAAAGCGTACGTAGCTTTGTCATTCTGGTCGCGAACGTGTACGTATATACTGGTCGATGTAGAGGCGCGCACGTGTCGTAGTAGAGGCGCGCACATAGCAGTACACGTACGTACAGCGGCCAGGGTGCAAGAAAGTAAATACGGCCACGTACGTACATACGGGCGGGGTCTCGAACGCCTACTCACGCGTACGTACGGCCAGGGCTAATGTACATGGCTGGGTCGGAATAGAGAAACAGCGTCGTCGTCGTGTTCATGGGGAGCCAACCGGCTGGGTCGGAACGAAATGCGTCGTCGTGTTCATCGGGAGGGCTTGCACGGAACAGCCGATGGAAATGAGGCCTGGTGTACCGCAGAACGGAGGAAACGGCCTTGTGTTCGACCGACCACGTTTGAAACGGGATCCTGTTCATCGGGACGGGTCTGGCATACCGCAAAACTGAGGAAACGGACCTCCTACGGTCGAAACGGGGGTCCTGTTGATCGGGAGGGGTGTGGCATACCGCAAAACGGAGGAAACGGACTTGTGTTGGAGCGCTACGGTCAAAACGGGGGTCCTGTTCATCGGGAGGGGTGTGGCATACCGCAAAACGGGACTCCACGGGATACTGTTCATCTCCACCGTCGACCCCCTCCAGCCTCCATGGGCTACTGTTAATCCACCGTCGACCTCCTCCAGCCTCCACCTGCGACTATTCATCCACGAGCTCCTGTTCATCCAGCCTCCACCGCGTGCTACTCCACCGGCTACTGTTCAATCTGCCCTCTCCACGGGATCCTGTTCAACCACCCCTCCTCGGGCTACTGTTCATCCAGCCCTCCACCATCTACTGTTCATCCTGCCCTCCACGGGGTGGTCCTGTTCATCCTGCCCTCCACGGGGTCCTGTTCATTCAGCCCCAACCGGCTCGATCAATCGGGGTCCTGTTCATCCAGAGGCAATGCCACGGGGTCCTGTTCATCCACCCCCACCGGGAACTGTTCATCCAAACCCCCGCCAGCAACACTCACTGTTCATCCAGAGGCAGCATCGATTGGCTTCAGTTAGCAGCAGTAGCGAAGGAATTGCTCGATCGGGTTCAGTTAACAACCATCGATTGATCGGTCGGGTTCAGTAATGCGTAGCCTGCAGTGCAATCGCTCGGGTTCAGTTAGAGCCCAAAGCCTCGCACCCACGCGCGTGCGTGTACGAGAGAAACTCGCATCGCTCGGCCCCGACCACCCACCGTAACCGGGAACACCCAATATTTTCCTCGCCCTCGCTTCTACCACGGTTTTTCCGTCATGGACGGCCCAAAGAATGTCATGCAGCAGCGTCTCCAGCCCGCCCAGGACGAAAAGCCCATTTTCTGTCATGATTTCTTGTCATAGAAGTAGGACCCCACCACATCTATGATGATAGCGTGTTTTGTCACAATTATTGTCATAGAAGTGTCATAAGTATGACAGAAAAGATTTTCGTTCGACCCAAAATGTCACGGATGTGTGTTTATTTTTGTAGTGAAAGCATTAACGCATAGTGAATACATGAACTCCTCAAACTACGGTCATCACCGGAAAGTACCCTGACTATTGTCACCCCGGGGTTTACGGATCATGACACGTAATAGGTGAATATGACTTGCAAGATTGGATCTGGAACATAGATATAATGGTGAAAACATAAACGGTTCAGATCTGAAATCATGGCACTCGGGCTCAAAAGTGACAAGCATTAAGCATGGCAAAGTCATGACAACATCAATCTCAGAACATAATGGATACTAGGGATCAAGCCCTAACAAAACTAACTCGGTTACATGATGAATCTCATCCAACTCCTCACCAACCGGCGAGCCTACGAAGGAATTACTCACTCCCGGTGGGGAGCATCATGGAATTGGCGAATGAGAAGGGTTGGTGATGGGAAGACTGAAGATACCCCTCTCTGGAGCCCTAAACGGACTACAGATTTGGCCTCCCGATGAAGAACAGGAGGTGGCGGTGGCTTCGTATCATGAAACACGATGAAACATTCTCCCTGACTTTTTTCTCCAAAAATAGGATTTTATACCGTCGGTGTCTGGGTCTGCGGGGCCACCAGGTGGGCACAACACACCTGGGCGCGCCTGGAGGGAGGCGCCTTGGTGGGTTGTGCTTACCCAGGGCCCCCCACTAGTGGTTCTTGGCTCGAGTATTTTTATATGTGCTGAAATAATTCTCCAAAATATTTCGTTCCATTCCGAGAACTTTTATTTCTGCACAAAAAAAACACCATGGTAGTTCTGCTGAAAACTACATCAGTCCAGGTTAGTTTCATTCAAATCATGCAAATTAGAGTCCAAAACAAGAGCAAAAGCGTTAGGAAAAGTAGATACGACGGAGACGTATCAACTCCCCCAAGCTTAAACCCTTGCTTGTCCTCAAGCAATTCAGTTGATAAACTGAAACTGAAAAAGAAAAACTTTTACGAACTCTTTTGTTCTTGTTTACACAAATAAGCTTAAGTAGCACCCAGGTTTTCACAAAGATTATGACTAACCATGTCAACAATAACCCTTAAGAATTATATTAACTCAGATCAATGGCATAAGCAACTAGCGAATAATAATAAAATATCTCAAATGACAACACTTTGTCAAAACAACCGTGATATAATATGACAACACTGGTATCTCGCTAGCTCTTTCTGAGACCGCAAAACATAAATGCAGAGCACCTCCAAAGTTCAAGCAGCGACTAAACATTGTAATTCATGGTAGAAAAGATCCAGTCATGATGCATCCAACATTATCTATGCACAATGCGTGAGGATGGCAATAGTGCTCTCGGATCTGGCGCTTATTCGAGAAGGTGATGACTCAACATAAAAGTAAATTGATTGTCCCATCACAGAGGGAAGCAGGGATTTGCAGCAGTGCCAGAGCTTAGATTTTTAAAACAGAGATATATGTAACTTTGGGAAATGCACCCTTCATGTTTACTTCATGACCAAAATTTATCAATATCTTCCATGCTAAATACATTAGTGGTCGTTCTCGAGCGATAATAAGTAAAGTTTACTCCCCCTTCCACCAACAAACACACTCCAGGCTAGCCGAATCCACGGGTACCGTCCATACCAACATTAGTCCTGGGGGAGTTTTGTTTAATTATTTGCAATTTTTGAATGCAGGACCGGGAATCCCTATTACCGCCCCACTCGTGCAAGGACGAGTGAATAAACACTCATCATGAGAATAACCCGCTTGGCATGGAAGATACCAACTACCCCCTGTCACTCTATGAACAATCCAGGCACACAAAAACATATGTTTATTTGAAGTTTTTAGAGGTGGCACATGCAAATTTACTTGGAACGGCAGGGTAATACCGCATATAGGTAGATATGGTGGACTCATCTGGGATAACTTGGGTTTTAGGATTTTGATGCACTAGCAGTATTCCCACTTAGTACAGGCGAAGGCTAGCAAATAGATTGGGAAGCGGCCAGCTAGAGAGCGAAAATGGTCATGAACATGCCTTATGCATAATTAACATTTAACACTAGCATGAGTAGGATATGGACACCATGAACATAAATATCGTAGACACTATGTTGGTTTTGATTCAACTACATGCGTAAACATGTGCCAAGTCAAGCCACTTGAAGCATTTAGAGAAGGATACCATATCATCATACTACATCACAATCATTTGAATGCATGTTGACATCCAAGATAAATCATTATCCACTCCTAGCTACTTAGGCATGGCATGAGAAACTATAATCTCTAATTGTCATTGCAAACATGTTTGATCATAATATGCTGAATCATGGATACTAGGTTAAACATATTTACAAAAACATAACAAGTTGAGTTCATACCCGCTTCTCTCTGCCACCGCCGGTTCATCAAATATTGTCATTATTTCCTTTACTTGCATGACCGAATGATATGGAAATAATAATAGTACAAGAGTGCCGTGGACTAAGCTGGAATCTGCATACATTTTATTCAAGAGCAGAAGACAAGGTAATATGGGCTCTTTGTTAGATCAACAATACTGCATATGAGAGCCACTAAACATTCTCATCATGGTCTTCTCCTTGGTACGACTCAATAAAAAGAAAAGAAATTTAGAGAAACATACTGAAATATTTTTGGAGTTTTTAGTTTTTCTTGAAGAAAGCAATTTAAAGAAAAGGAAAACAAAAACAAGAAAAACTATTTACACGGGAAAGCTCCCAACAAGCAAAATAAGAACAAGGAAATATTTTTGGGGTTTCTTTTTAATACTACAACAAACTAAACTAGAAAGAAAAATCGAAAAGAAGCAAGAAACATTTTTTTGGATTTTCTCAAAGTTTTTCAAACACACAACAAGAAAGTGAGAAAATAAATCTAGCATGGGTAATACAATGAAAAAGTGTGAACACCGACAACTAGAATGAAATGTGTCAACATGAATGTAATGTCGGTGGAAATACGTACTCCCCAAGCTTAGGCTTTTTTCCTAGCTTGGCAATCACCATTCGTAGGAGCCATTCGGTCCCATGTCAAAGTGTTGCCGCCGCGGCACCTGAGCGTCCCACTCCTGAGGCTCCTCCTCTGCAGCTGCTTGGGCATTCCGGTAGGCAATGATGTCATCTGGCATAATCATGTATCCGCCCCTGGCAATACAATCAAACAAAGCAGGTGCAGGCAACGGAATAATATCATGGGTATACACACTAAAAACTAAGTTGTAAGGAATATTATGAATAGAGGTATCAATATGAGTAAACTGGTGATCCTCCATTGCCTGGTGATCTAAATAAACCTTGGGTAAACGATAATCATGTTGGCGGATCTGAACATTAAAGTGAGTCGCTAAACGAGTAGCATAAATACCACCATGAATTTTGCCCTTGGTTCTATTAAGGTGCAGACGATGTTTAATAATAGCCCTGAGGCTGTAGGTGTTATCGCCATAAAGTGCTTAGCGTAAGATGGCAAAGTCGGAAGCACTAAGTGCACCAACCTTTTCTCTAGCAATTAAACACTTAGCGATGAATAGAGCAAAATAATGCACTGAAGGAAACTGCAAACTAGTAGCAGTGACACTCGACACGCCCCTCTCATCTCCCACTGATAGAGCACGATAAAAGTCCTCAAACTCTGCAAGCCTAGGCTCTCTTATTTCCCCATCAGAAGGGATCAAGCATACATCACAAAAATTCGTGAGTGGCATGTGATGGGTTTCAGCATATAAATTAAAATGCACCTCGGGAGGGTTATTCCTACTCAGAAAATGAAAGTTTCGCACAAAGGAATTTGTAAGATTATGGTATTGTTCACACTGAGCTGCGATGAAGTCGGTAAGCCCGGCCTTAGCAGCAAATTGTGCGAACTCTTGACGAATCTCGGATCAATCCATGAAGGGGTTATGCGGCCATTCGCACAGTGCCACCTCCACCCTTTGTTGGAAATATGCCCTAGAGGCAATAATATATAGTTATTATTATATTTCTTTGTTCATGGTAATTGTCTATTGTTCATGCTATAATTGTGTTATCCGGAAATCGTAATACATGTGTGAATACATAGACCACAACGTGTCCCTAGTAAGCCTCTAGTTGACTAGCTCGTTGATCAACAGATAGTCATGGTTTCCTGACTATGGACATTGGATGTCATTGATAACGGGATCACATCATTAGGAGAATGATGTGATGGACAAGACCCAATCCTAAGCATAGCATAAAAGATCGTGTAGTTTCGTTTGCTAGAGCTTTTCCAATGTCAAGTATCTTTTCCTTAGACCATGAGATCGTGCAACTCCCGGATACCGTAGGAGTGCTTTGGGTGCACCAAACATCGCAACGTAGCTGGGTGACTATAAAGGTACACTACGGGTATCTCTGAAAGTGTCTGTTGGGTTGGCACGGATCGAGACTGGGATTTGTCACTCCGTGTGACGGAGAGGTATCTCTGGGCCCACTCGGTAATGCATCATCATAATGAGCTCAATGTGACTAAGGCGTTGGTCACGGGATCATGCATTGCGGTACGAGTAAAGAGACTTGCCGGTAACAAGATTGAACAAGGTATTGGGATACCGACGATCGAATCTCGGGCAAGTAACATACCGATTGACAAAGGGAATTGTATACGGGATTGATTGAATCCTCGACATCGTGGTTCATCCGATGAGATCATCATGGAACATGTGGGAGCCAACATGGGTATCCAGATCCCGCTGTTGGTTATTGACCGGAGAGGCGTCTCGGTCATGTCTGCATGTCTCCCGAACCCGTAGGGTCTACACACTTAAGGTTCGGTGACGCTAGGGTTGTAGAGATATGAGTATGCGGAAACCCGAAAGTTGTTCGGAGTCCCAGATGAGATCTCGGACGTCACGAGGAGTTCCGGAATGGTCCAGAGGTGAAGAATTATATATAGGCAGTCAAGTTTCGGCCACCGGGAAAGTTTCGGGGGTCACCGGTATTGTACCGGGACCACCGGAAGGGTCCCGGGGGTCCACCGGGTGGGGCCACCTGTCCCAGAGGGCCCCATGTGCTGAAGTGGGAAGGGAACCAGCCCATAGTGGGCTGGGGCGCCCCCCATGGGCGCCCCCCCTGCGCCTAGGGTTGGAAACCCTAGGGTGGGGGGGCGCCCCACTTGACTTGGGGGGTAAGTTACCCCCTGGCCGCCGCCCCCCTCCAGATGGGTTCTGGCCGGCGCCCCCCCCTTCCCAGGGGGCCTATATAAAGGGGGGAGGGAGGGCAGTAGCATTACAGCCTTGGGCGCCTCCCTCCTCCCCTGCTACACCTCTCCCTCTCGCAGAAGCTCGGCGAAGCCCTGCCGAGACCCGCTACATCCACCACCACGCCGTCGTGCTGCTGGATCTCCATCAACCTCTCCTTCCCCCTTGCTGGATCAAGAAGGAGGAGACGTCGCTGCACCGTACGTGTGTTGAACGCGGAGGTGCCGTCCGTTCGGCGCTCGGTCATCGGTGATTTGAATCACGGCGAGTACGACTCCGTCATCCACGTTCATTGGAACGCTTCCGCTCGCGATCTACAAGGGTATGTAGATGCACTCCTTTCCCCTCGTTGCTAGTATACTCCATAGATGGATCTTGGTGAGCGTAGGAAAATTTTAAAATTCTGCTACGATTCCCAACACCCTTCTTCGAGTATGGAGGTCATTGTTCAATGATTCCACAATGACTCGCCCTTTTAGAACTCTTCTTGGAGGCAAACTTCCTAAAGAAACTCATCTTATTCCTATGAATAAAATTCAAAAATTTTAGTCCACAGAATTTTTGTCAACAAAACTTCACAAGATTGATAGCAACTACTAATAAGGAGGCATAGAGGCTATATGGAGCATTCAAACTACTTAGAACTCTAAGAATTCAACATGCAAGCCCATCTACAACAGCACCAAGAGTAGCTAATTATACAAAATATAATACACTAAAGCAAAAATTAATTGGAGCAATGGAGGAGTCACATACCAAATATCAATCCCCCAAAATAGTTTTGGAAATGGAGCTTCGAGCAAAGAGATCGAAAGCTGCAGGTTTGAGAGCAAGAACACGAGAGAGAGAGACAGAGAGATAGAGAGGGAGAGAGATAAAGAGTGTGCAATGGTGATTTTTTCTGGAGGTAGGAGATGACATGGGCTAAAGAGATAAGTGAGGGGGCCCACGTGGGGACCACAACCCACCAGGGCGCGCCTTGGGCTGCTGGCATGCCTAGGTTGGTTGTGCCCACCTGGTGCACCCCCTCTGATGTTATTTGTACTAAAAATTCAGAAATATTCAGAAAAAAATCATGTCAAATTTTCAGGGCATTCTGAGACCTTTTATTTTTGGGTCATTTTTTATTGCACGGGAAATCCAGAAAATAGGATAAACATGTCATTTTATTTTATTTAACTAAGAAAAACAGAAAACAAAAGGTAAGGACAGAAGGTAGTGCCTACTAAATTCATCAACTTCATACCTCTCAAAAATGATCCATTAATAAGGTTGACCAAGTCTTATTAACATCCACCTTCGATTAGCATGAAACCAAAGAACTTTCGTAAAACACTAACATACCTCAATGGGGATATGCATGTCACCAACAATAAGTATATCATATTTATTTTTGGCAGTAGGTAGAGGTAGTTGAAAACTTCCAATATTGAGTGTCGGAGATTTTTCGATAACATTAATACCATTCACTTGGAATTGTTTCTTCGGAAAGTTCACTGTATGCTCATTACCGTTGATATGAAAAGTGACCTCGCTTTTATTGTAATCTATAACAGCCCCTGCAATATTCAAAAAGGTTCTACCAAGGATAATCGACATGTTGTCGTCCTCAGGCATCTCAACTATAACAAACTCAGATAAGATCGTAACATTTGCAACAACAACAGGCACATCCTCACAAATACCGATACGTATGGCAGTTGATTTGTCAGCCATTTGCAAAGATATTTTAGTAGATGTGAGTTTATTCAAATCAAGTCTTTTGTATAAGGAGAAAGGCATAACACTAACACCAGCTCCTACATCACGCAAAGCAGTTTTGACATAATTTATTTTGGTGGAGCAAGGTGTAGTTGGTATTCTGAGATCTCCAAGTTTTTTAGGTACTCCATCCTTAACAGAATAATTGGCAAGCATGGTCGATATTTCAGCTTTGGGTATCTTTCTTTTATTAGTAATGATGTCTTTCATGTATTTTGCATAAGGGGCCATCTTTAAAATATCAGTCAAGCGAGTGCGCAAAAATACTGGCCTAATCATTTCAACAAAGCGTTCAAATTCTTCATCATCCTTTTTCTTAGTTGATTTAGGTGGAAAGGGCATGGGTTTTTGAACCCATGGATCTCTTTCTCTTTCATGTTTTCTAGCAACAAAGTCTCCTTTATAATATCTTTTACTTTTAGGTTGTGGATTATCAAGATCAACAACTGGTTCTATTTCCACATCATTATCTAGTTGTTTATCATCGTCTGGTTGAGTGTCTTCATGAACATCGTCATTATATTTTATGTTTATGAAGACGGGGCTGGAGATCATTCGTAATCCTAGCATCGCCTCTTCTGGAGGTCTTGGGGCTGTTGCCGATGAGGGTCGCGTCTTCCGGTCCGCCGAGGCGATGGTAGCGTTGCATGCCCGTTGTGGGTGATGCCGCTACCATCTTTGTCCCTTCCCCCTTTTCTCCCTCTCTTATTTTCATTTGGGGAGGGGTGACGGGCCTTGCTCGTCACCTTGCGCAGCTCCTGGGTGCACACCACCTACGGACCGCGCGGATGACCGCTCCGCCGGTCCCTTCATCGCCGCCTCTCCCAAATGCCCCTTTTATTCTCCTTTCCCTCTTGCTTTAGTACCCTGGGGAAGAGGAGTAGAGAAAGGAAAAGAGGGGTTATTGGGTTTTTATCTTTTTTCAATCTTAAATGGGCAAGCAATTGCCAAATTTTAATTCAAATAATGTAATCTCTCGAGTCCATCTTTGTGTTCTGTAATGCTTGTACTTGTGTTAGCATATGAATGAAAAAGGTGAACCTTGCCGGGAACCCGTGCATGTGTATGTCCATGCAGAGGTGGAGTGCCTCCTTAACAAAATAAACGAGTTTCCCTTGGCAGGATATCCTGCCGTCACCGTCTTTGTCTGCCGGAGAGCTCCGTCTGCCGGGGAACAGACAGAGGGGCCAGCCCCCCGCCAGCTCCTTTTTACCAAAGGCTACTACGACCATCCTGGCTGAAGCAACGTTCGAGTCATGGATGGGAGCACCTAAGTTAAAAGAGAGGCGGGGTTCTTATGCAAAGTTGTAGCCTTACATAACACTAATGGACAAGAGGTAAAACTTATCTGTTTGGCTTTGCCAGGGATCGCTGTGCCGTGCAATCTTCTCGTCCTTTGTCGAAGCCAAGTTCACGGCAGGAACCTGCAACTCCATGTAGATGAGAATAAATGCAGGATGCAATCACATCCGTATGCATATGCAAATGCTCATGAAATTCTTATGCAGTGTTCTGGATGTGCTCGCGCATGCATGCAACCTTAGTTGGGGCTCCCCCTACAGTGTTTCTTTATTTTCTCTTGCACGGGGTCATCGCCCCGGCTTTGTACAAGGGGTTACATGCAGCTGAGTCAAGGCCTGTGCAAAAGGGTGCCTGTCGGGCAGTGCCCGACAGCCTCGCGCCTTACGGGTAGTACTTGCGGAGATACTCAATATTCCATGAGTTTTGCAACTGAGTGCCATCCCCGGTCTCCAGACGGACTGTGCCAGGTCTGGTGACTCGTACCACCCAGTAAGGGCCTTCCCACATTGGTGACAGCTTGTTTGTACCCTTGGCGGACTGAACGCGCCTAAGGACAAGGTCACCTTCCTCAAAACACCGGGCATGAACCATGCAGCTATGATAGCGACGCAGGGCTTGCTGGTAGCATGCAGCACGCGTAGCAGCACGGAGACAATTCTCCTCGAGTAGCACAGCGCCGTCATGCCGGTGCTGATCTTGCGCTACTTCATCGTAGGCAAGCACTTGAGGGGACCCGTAAATGAGTTCCTTGGGGATAACTGCTTCTGCCCCATAGACCAGGGAGAAGGGAGTCTGCCCGGTAGCTCGGTTAGGTGTCGTTCTGAGGGACCAGAGAACTACCGGCAGCTCCTCGATCCACTGCCTGTCGTGCTTCTGTAAAGTATCGAAAGTTCTTGTCCTGAGTCCACGAAGCACTTCAGCTTTCGCCCTCTCAGTTGTCCATTGCTCCGGGGGTGTGCCACAGAAGCGAATGAGATCTTGCATCCGAGGGCATGAACGTATTGCATGAAGGCGTGGCTCGTGAACTAGGTGCCGTTATTAGTGATGATCCTTGGCAGAACTCCGGAACGACACACCAATTCTTTCAAGAATTTGATAGCTGACTGAGTAGTCACCTTTATCACGACAGTCACTTCCGGCCACTTTGTAAACTTGTCGATGGCAACGAACAAGAATTCAAAGCCCCCGATTGCTCGGGGGAAGGGGCCGAGGATATCGAGCCCCCAGACCAAAAATGGCCATGATAGAGGGATTGTCTGAAGGGCTTGGGCAGGCAGGTGTGTTCTTTTTGATTGGAACTGGCAGGCTTCATATGTCGTGACGAGCTCGACTGCATCTTGGAGGGCTGTGGGCCAATAGAATCCTTGCCGGAATGCTTTCCCAACTAATGCCCTTTATCCAATGTGTGAGACGCACATTCCTCTGTGAATCTCAGCCAGCAGTTCCTTTCCATCCTCCCAGCAGACACACTTCAATTTCACACCGTTGGGTCTCCTTCTGTACAGAGTGTCATCGACAAACTGATACATACTGGCCCTCCGGGCTACTTTCTCAGCTTCATCTTGGTCGCCGAGAAGTTCTCTGGTTTGGAGGAAGTGGACAAGGTGCCTTGCCCAAGTTGGAGCCTGGGGCTCGGCAACGAGGACTAGTGGCACCTCCTCTGCTGCGGGAGCACAAGCCTCGTTCGCGGGGTCCATAGGCCCGGCTGGAGGGGGTGGTCTGGCAGGCTGTGAGGAGTTGTTTCTGGCAGGGTCTCTGCCGGGAGCGGGCGGCTCGACCGGTAGAGGCTTACCGTAGTCCAACTTTCTCCTTTTCTGGGCCATTGTGGCTGGTGATATGAAGGGCTGAGATAGATGGAGAACAAAAGTTCCTGGTTCCACACGAAGCTTCTCCGCATCACACTTTGACAGGTGATTAGCTATGTTGTTTTCCGCACGGGGTACGTGCTCTGTTTGCAACCCATCAAAGTGCTCCTCCAGTCTCCTCACTTCCTCGACGTATGCTTCCATCAATGGGCTTTGATAATCCTTCTTGACTTGACTCAGCACAAGCTGTGAATCTCCTCGAATGATCAACTTCTTAATTCCCAATTTAGCTGCAATCCTGAGCCCGACAAGGAGCCCTTCGTACTCAGCTGTATGGTTGGTGGCTTCTTCCCGGGCAAAGTGCATTTGGATGACGTACTTCAAGTGCTGCCCGGAGGGGGCAACAAGAAGCACGCCAGCCCCTGCACCTTGTAGGGAAAAAGCACCATCAAAATACATAATCCATTCTTGGGGTGATTCCTTGCCGGGGAGAGCTGTTTCTATCACTTCTTCATCAGGGGTTGGCATCCATTCTGCAATAAACTCTGCCAGTGCCCTGCTCTTAATAGTTGATGTGCTCTCAAACTTCAATCCAAAGCTAGATAGCTCCCAAGCCACTCCACTATTCCGCCAGTGGCCTCAGGGTTTCGGAGTATCCTTTGCAACGGAAAACGAGTGACAATCGTGATCTCATGGGCTTGGAAGTAGTGGCGCAGTTTCCTTGAGGCCATGATGAGGCCAAAGATCAACTTTTGCACGCCAGTGTACCTCGATCTAGCCCCTTGTAACAAGGAGCTGACGAAGTACACTGGGCGCTGCACCACTTTCTTCCTTGCCGCATCCTTGGGGTTGCTCTTGTTGCCGTGTTCATCGCTGTTCTGATCCTTTTCTGACTCTGCCCTCTATTTCTTGACAAGCTGCTCAACCTGATAACACTCCTGAAGGTTGTGGCCTTTGGTACGGTGGATCTTGCAGTACGGCCCATCACCTTTCCCAACTTTTTCCGCGGCAGCGACTTCCCGGCAGGCAGCGCACGTGGCAGCTTCCTTGCGGGGGGCTCAGCCTTGGCCTTCTTGCCGGTACTAGGTGTGCCTGAACCTTCTACAGTCATCACTGCCTTATCTCTTGGCTTCTTACTGCACTTCTTGCCATTTCTCTTACTGGTTGATTCATCTTCATCCTCTGAATCAACATTGATGCAATCATCCTCTCCGGGCAACTTCCTTCCTCCATCCAAGCACACTTATCCACCAGTGTGTATAGCTCCTTCACAGTCTTGGGCAACCGCACATTCATCTTAGAACGAATGCTTCGGTTGCGCTCATTGGATTGGAAGGCTTCTATAATGGCTGTCGGATGAATATTTGGAATATTTCTATGAACTTTACTGAATCTCTATAAATACTTAAGGAGGATTTCTCCTTCCTTCTGCAGGAGAACCTGTAGGTCGCTGGGCCTGCCGGGCTCTTGGTGGCCACCGGTGAAGGCACCGATGAACTCGCGGCATAGATCTGCCCATGAAGAAATGGAGTTCTCCGGCAGGTGCATCAGCCAAGACCTCACATTGGACTTGAGGGCCAAAGGGAAGTAGTTGGCGAACACCTTGATACGTCTCCAATGTATCTACTTTTTCTCATGCTTTTCCTCTTGTTTTGGACTCTAATTTGCATGATTTGAATGAAACTAACCCTGGACTGACGCTGTTTTCAGCAGAACTACAATGGTGCTGTTTTGTGCAGAAATAAAAGTTCTCGGAATGGAACGAAACTTCGCGAGGATTTTTTATGGAATAAAAGAGGATTTCTGGAGCCAAGACCTATCGAAGAAGGGCACCTGGGTGGGCACAACCCACCAGGGCGCGCCCCCCTCTCCTAGCATGCCCAGGTGGGTAGTACCCACTCGGTTGCCCCGCAGACGACCCCCCTGATACTATAAAATCACATTAGTCCAGAAAAAATATAGGAGAAAGAATTATCGCATTCCATGAGACGGAGACGCCGCCAAGCCCTGTTCTTCCTCGGGAGGGCTGATCTGGAGTCCGTTTTGGGATCCGGAGAGGGGGGTCTTCGTTCTTCGTCATCACCAACCCAGCTGCATCGCCAATTC
Organism: Triticum aestivum; assembly: GCF_018294505.1. Classification (NCBI taxonomy): domain Eukaryota; kingdom Viridiplantae; phylum Streptophyta; class Magnoliopsida; order Poales; family Poaceae; genus Triticum; species Triticum aestivum. The sequence continues at coordinate 352,914,863 of NC_057814.1, forward strand.
CATGATGCTCCCCATCGGGAGTGAGTAATTCCTTCGTAGGCTCGCTGGTGGGTGAGGAGTTGGATGAGATTCATTATGTAATTGAGTTAGTTTTGTTAGGGCTTGATCCCTAGTATCCACTATGTTCTTAGATTGATGTTGCTATGACTTTGCCATGCTTAATGCTTGTCACTTTGGGCCCAGGTGCCATGAACTGAGATCTGAACCGTTTATGAATTCCTCATTATATCCATGTTTTAGATCCAATCTTGCAAGTTATAGTCACCTACTACGTGTTATGATCCGGTAACCCCGGAGTGACAATAACCGGGACTTCTTCTGGTGATTACCGTAGTTTGAGGAGTTCATGTATTCACTATGTGTTAATGCTTCATTCCGGTTCTCTATTAAAAGGAGGCCTTAATATCCCTTAGTTTCTAATATGGACCCCGCTCCCACGGGAGGGTAGGACAAAAGATGTCATGCAAGTTCTTTTAATAAAGCATGTATGACTATTTACGGAATACATGCCTACATTACATCGATGAACTGGAGCTAGTGCCGTATCACCCTAGGTTATAACTGACACATGATGAATGTCATCCAACAAGTCACCGATCCAATGCCTATGAATTTATCTTATATTGTTCTGCTAAGTTACTACTGCTATTATCATTGTTACACTTGCTACAAAAAATACTGCTATCATTGTTACTGTTACCGTTGCTGTTGTCACTACTATCAAAACTATCATATTACTTTGCTGCTGATTACTTGCTGCAGATAATTAATCTCCGGGTGTGGTTGAATTGACAACTCAGCTGCTAATACCTTCAAATATTCTTTGGCTCCCCTTGTGTCGAATCTATAAATTTGGGTTGAATACTCTACCCTCGAAAACTGTTGCGATCCCCTATACTTGTGGGTTATCAAGACCTTTTTCTAGCGCTGTTGCCGGGGAGCATAGCTATATTTGTTGAGTCACTTGGGATTATTATCAATTTATCACTATGAAGAATCTGAGGGATCCTTAGACTAAGATATTTCCCTCAAGGACGAGGGGAGGTAAGGAACTGCCATCCAGTTCTGCTTTAGATTCACCTTCTGTTATGAGTAAACTTGCAACACCACCACATGCTATCAATTCTAATATGTCACAAGTTATGGATGATGCTACTTCTGCTATGGATAATGTTTATGATGATGCTAGTACCTTTGATTGATAATAATGATGTGCCACTTGGTGAATTTCTTGATGCACAAATTGTTAGAGTAATACAACATGATGTTGTTGAATCTGATGATGAGCTTGAAACTGAAACTCCTGAAACACCTGCTAGAACTATCCTTCCTAGATATGAATTGCCTAAGGTACCGGAAGGTTATGTTATGAATGAGGAAACAACTAGAGATATTCTTGCTTGTAAGGATAGAGATGATCTAGAGAAATTATTATGCAAGTATAAAGAAAAATCTCTGAATTCTAGAATGAAATGTGATCCTAAGTTTGCTACTTCACCTATCTTTATTGATGATAAGGATTATGAATTCTCTGTCGACCCAGAGTTAATTACTTTGGTTGCATCTGATCCTTTCCATGGTTATGAAACTGAAACTGTTGTCGCACATCTTACTAAGTTGAATGACATAGCTACCCTTTTTATTGATGATGAGAAAACTCGCTATTACTTTATTCTCAAATTATTTCCGTTCTCATTAAAGGGTGATGCTAAAGCTTGGTACAATACTCTTACTACTGGTTGTGTGCGTAGTCCCCAGGATATGATCTATTACTTCTGTGAAAAATATTTTCCTGCTCATAAGAAAGAAGCTGCCTTACAGGAAATATTTAACTTTGTGCAAACTAAAGAAGAGAGTCCGCCACAAGCTTGGGGGAGGCTTTGCCAGTTACTTAATGCTTTGCCTGATCATGCTCTTAAGAAAAATGAAATACTTGATATCTTCTATAATGGACTAACCGATGCTTCTAGGGACTTCCTAGATAGTTGTGCTGGTTGTGTTTTCAAGGAACGAACTGTTGGACAAGCTGAAGAATTATTGAATAGCATATTGAAAAATTATGATGATTGGACTCTTCCTGAACCACCGGCCAAACCCACTCCGAAGAAGAGGGGAATATTATATCTCAGTCCTGAAGATATGCAAGAGGCAAAGAAATCAATGGAGGAAAAGGTATTAAAGTTGAGGATGTTAAAAATTTACCTCCTATTGAATAAATACATGGGCTTAATACACCACCATTGCCTAAGGTGGCAGAGGTAAATTCTCTAATGAAATTCAATGATAATGATAATCCTCACAATATGCATCCTAGGCAATGCCTTTATGAGTTTGAAAATTACATTAGAAAACAAGATCACTTCAATGCAAATGTTATGAAACAATTGAAATATAATTCTCATATGATTGCTCGCTTCAGTGACTTGTTATTTAGAATCTCAAATGATGTTAGAGGTGTTGGAAAACATGCTTCTATGGTTCAAACCCATTTAGAACAAGTTGCTAAATCACAGAGAGAATTACTTGATGAAATGAATCATAATATGCATGACTTTGCTGTTAGAGTTGCAACGAGAGGAGGTAAAATGACTCAGGAACCACTTTACCCTGAGGGACACCCAAAAATAATTGAACAAGACTCACAAAGAAATAACACTAGTGCACCTAGTCCTTCTAAAAAGAAAAAGAAGAATAAAAATGATAGGACTTTGCACACTTCTATTGAACCTAAAATAGAGAAACCCCCTGATAATGAAAATGAAACTTCTATCTCTGATGCTGAAACTCAATATGGTAATGAACACTCACCTAGTGACAATGAAAAATATAATGATGAGGTTCAGGAAGACTCTCAACCAAATAATGAAAAAGAACCAGACAATGATGTTGAGATAGAACCACCTGTTGATCTTGATAACCCACAACCTAAGAATAAAAGATATGATAAAAGAGACTTTGTGGCTAGGAAACACGGTAAAGAAAGAGAACCGTGGGTTCAAAAACCTATGCCTTTTCCACCCAAGTCAACTAAACAGAATGATGATGAAGAATTTGAACGCTTTGCTGAAATGCTAAGACCAGTCTTTTTGCATACTCGCTTGATTAATATCTTGAAAATGCCTCCTTATGCAAAGTATATGAAAGACATCATCACAAATAAGAGAAAAATACCGGAAGCTGAAATCTCCACTATGCTTGCTAATTATACTTTGAAAGATGGAGTACCTAAAAAACTTAGAGATCGGGGAATACCAACTATACCTTGCTTCATCAAAAAGAATTATGTGAAAACTGCTTTGTGTGATTTAGGAGCTGGTGTTAGTGTTATGCCTTTCTATTTATATAAAAGACTTGACTTAAATAAACTCACACCTACTAAAATATCTTTGCGAATGGCTGATAAATGAACTGCCATACCTATCGGTATTTGTGAGGATGTGCCCGTTGTTGTTGCTAATGTTACTATTTTGACTGACTTTGTTATACTTGAGATGCCCGAGGACGACCACATGTCGATTATCCTTGGTAGACCCTTCTTGAATACTGCAGGAGTTGTTATTGATTGTAATAAAAACAAGGTAACTTTTCATATTAATGGTAATGAGCATATGGTGCACTTTCCGAAGAAACAATTCCAAGTGAATGGTATTAATGTTATCGAAAAATCTCCATCAATCACTACTGGATGTTTTCAAATACCTCTACCTACTGTCAAAAAGAAATATGAAATGCTTATTGTTGGGGACATCCATATCCCCATTGAGGTAACTTAGTGATTTACGAAAGTTCTTCGGTTTCATGCTAATCGAAAGTGGTTGTTAATAAGACCTGATCAACCTTATTAATGAATCATTTTTGAGCGGTATGAAGTTGATGAATTTAGTAAGCACTACCTTCTGTCCTTACTTTTTATTCTCTGTTTTATTAGTTAAATAAAATAAAATGCTATGTTTTGTTTGTTTTCTTAATTTCCCGTATAATAAAAAATGACCCAAAAATAAAAGTGCTCAGAATGCCCTGAAAATTGAACATGATTTTTTTCTGAATTTTTGGTGCAAATAATACCAGTGGGAGGTGCACCAGGTGGGCACAACCCACCTGGGCGTGTCAGCACCCCCAGGCGCGCCCTGGTGGGTTGTGGTCCCCACGTGGGCCCGCTCACTTATCTCTTTAGCCCACATCATCACTTACCTCCAGAAAAAATCTCCATTGCTCTCTCTCCCGTGTTCTTCAGCTCAAACCCGCGGATTTCGGTCTCTTTGCTTGAAGCTCCATTTCCGAAACTATTTCGGGGGATTGTTGCTTGGTAAGTGACTCCACCTTTTGTCCAATTAGTTTTTGTTTTTGTGGGTTATACTTCGAATAATTAGCTACTCTTGGTGCTGCTGTAGATGTGCTTGCATGTTGAATTCTTAGTGTTCTAAGTAGTTTGAATGCTTGCTATGGCTTCTATGTATCCCTATGAGTAGTTATCAATTTTATAAAGTTTGTTGACAAATTTTTGTCAGCCCAAAATTTTTTATTTTTAGAAAATTGTAGACGGGCATGGATATCTTCAGGAAGTTTGGCTCTAAGAAGAATGCCAAGGGTGTTATTGGGGAGTCATCTGATAGTGATCTCCATCCTCAGAGATTGGCGGAGGTCTGGCCGTGTGAATGGCCGCACACCCCGTTCTTGGAAGAGGTTGGAATTCTTCAGGAGTTCACGCAATATATTGCCCGTGCCGGCCTCACCGACTTCATCGCAGATGAGTGTGACCAGCACCAAATCCTCATGAACATCTTTGTTCAAAGCTTTACTTTCTTGCCTAGAGATAACCCTCCTGAAGTGAGCTTTTGATTTATATGCTGAAAACCATCAGATACCACTTACTGATTTTTGTGACATATGCATGATCCCTTCTGATGGGAGCTTGGCTGAGCCTAGGCCGGCCGGGTTTAAGGATTTTTATCACACTCTAACAGTGGGGGATGAGAGAGGGGTGTCAGCCACCACGGCTGTTAGCTTACACTTTCCTGTTGTACATTATTTTGCTTTATTTGTTGCCAACTATCTGCTTGCTAGAAAGAAAGTAGGTGCGCTCAGCACACCAGACTTTGTTGTTTTACGCCGGGCACTAGAAGGTGACAACACTTATATTGTGGCCCGTCGCCTGCATCTTAATAAATCCCACGAGGAAATACATGGTGGGATTTTCGCTACTCATTTGGCGGCTCGCTTCAATGTTGAGATACGCCCTCATGATTACCCTTTGACCAAGGTTTATCTAGACCGTGCAGCCATGGAACACCATCACTTTCTTGCACATGATCGTCCTGATATTGCCATTCCTTATAACATGGTCTTTAGCGTTAAAACTTGTGATGTTATTCCCTTGCCTACACTTGCTTTGTTTGATCCTTTTGCCAGGGGCGGATATAGGATTATGCCTGCGCACATCATCGCCTACCGGAGCTCATGCTGCTGCAGAGGCTAAGAAGGAGCCTCAACAGTGGGATGAGTGGATGCCAGCTCCTCAGGACCCTACTAGCCTCCAGGCTACTGACCGATTACCAACTTAGGCCAAAAGCCTAAGCTTGGGGGAGTACATGTTTCTCACCGACATTACATTTATGTCTACATATCATTCTATTTGTCGGTGTTCACACTTTTTCATTGTATCATCCATCCCTAGATTAGTTCTCTTGCTTTCTTCTTGTATGTTTGAAAAACTTTAGAAAAACCAAAAAAATTAGTTGTAATAATTTACTTTCTATGCATGCTTAGTAGTAGTACTAAAAAGAAAACCCAAAAAGATTTTCTTGTTCTTCTTTTGCTTGTTGGGAGCTTTCCCGTGTAAATAGTTTTTCTCGTTTTTGCTTTTCCCTTTTATTTGCTTGTTCAAGAAAACCAAAAACTCCAAAAATATTTCAATGTGTTTCTCTGAATTTCTTTTCTTTTTATTCGAGTCTTACCAAGGAGAAGACCACGATGATAATGTTGAGTGGCTCTCATATGAATAAATGTTAATCTAATAAAGAGCCCATTTTACCTTGTCTTCTCCCCTTGAATAAAATGTTTCCAGATTCCAGCTTAGTCCATGGCACTCTTGCACTATTATTATTTTCATATCATTCGGTCGTGCAAGTGAAAGGCAATAATGAGGATATCCGATGAACTGGTCGTGGCAAAGAGAAACTGGTATGAACTCGACTTGTTCTGTTTGTGTAAATATGTTTAGCCTAGTATCCATGATTCAACCCATTATGATTAAACATGTTTGCAATGACAATTATAGATTATAATTTCTCATGCCATGCATAAGTAGCTGGGAGTTGATAATGATTTATCTTGGATATCAACATAGCGTTAAAATGAATGTGATGTAGTATGATGATATGGTATCCTCCTCTGAACGTTCGAGTGGCTTGACTTGGCACATGTTCATGCATGTAGTTGAATCAAAACCAACATACCCTCTATGATATTTATGTTCATGGTGTTCATATCCTACCCATGCTAGTGTCCAATGTTACTTATGAATAATGCATGGTTATGATCGTTGTTGCTCTCTAGCTGGCCGCTTCTCAATCTAATTGCTAGCCTTCGCCTGTACTAAGTGGGAATTCTTCTTGTACATCAAAAAACTTGAACCCAAAGTTATTCCAGATGAGTCCACCATACCTACCTATATATGGTATTACCCTACCGTCCTAAGTAAATTTGCATGTGCCACCTCTAAAAACTTCTAAAAATTATCCTTTTTGTGTGCCTGGATCGTTCATGGAACGACAGGAGGTGGTCGATATCTTCCATGCTAAGCGGGTTATTCTCAGTTCGAGTGTTTATTCATTCGACATCGCACGAGAAAAGGGCGGTAATAGGGATGCCCATTCCCAAACTGCAAACATGAAAAGAGTTCATCTTTTAAATAATCAAACAAAAACTCCCAATGGAATCAAAACCTTTACTTTTATCGCTTGGGAACTGCAACTAGCATGCTTAGCAATGAAGATGTTGATAACTGATGGTCGTGAAGTGAATGAGAAGGGTGCGTGTCTCAAAATTATCATTTATCTCTGTTTTAAAAATTGAGCTCTCGCACCTCTGCAAATCACTGCTTCCCTCTGCGAAGGGACTATCTATTTACTTTTATGTTGTGTCATCACCTTCTAAAACAAGCGCTAGAAACTGAGTAGAGCACAACTGTCATGATTTATGCATTGTGTATAGCTAATGTTGGGTGCATCATGACTGGATCTTTTCTACCGTGAATTACAATATCTAAATGCTGCTTGAACTTTGGAGGTGCTCTACATTTATGTTTTGCGGTCTCAGAAAGGGCTAGCGAGATACCACTATTGTCATATGATATCATGGTTGTTTTGACAATGTGTTGCTATTTGAGATACCTTATTATTGCTCGCTAGCTGATTATGTCATTGATATGAGTTAATATAATCTTTAAGTGTTATTGTCGACATGGTTAGTTATAATGCTGGCTGAAAACCTGGGTGCTGTCTAAGCCTATTTATGCAAACAAGAGAAAAAGAGTTTGCAAAAGGTTTTCTTTCTCACTTTCTGTTTATCAACTGAATTGCTTGAGGACAAGCAAAGATTTAAGCTTGGGGGAGTTGATAAGTCTCCAACGTATCTACTTTTCTCACGCTTTTCCTCTAGTTTTGGATTCTAATTTGCATGATTTGAATGAAACTTACCCTGGACTGACGCTTTTCAGCAGAACTACCATGGTGTTGTTTTTGTGCAGAAATAAAAGTTGTCGGAATGAAACGAAACTTCGCGAGGATTTTTTATGGAGCCAACACCTACCGGAGAGGGGCACCTGGGTGGGCACAACCCACCAGGGCGTGCCCCCCTCTCCTGGCATGCCCAGGTCGGTTGTACCCACCTGGTGGCCCCACAGACGACCCCCTGATACTATAAAATCACATTATTCCAGGAAAAATCAAGGAGAAAGAATTATCGCATTCCACGAGACGGAGCCGCCGCCAAGCCCTGTTCTTCCTTGGGAGGGCAGATCTGGAGTCTGTTTTGGGCTCCGGAGAGGGGGATCTTCGTTCTTCGTCGTCACCAACCCATCTCCATCGCCAATTCCATGATGCTCCCCACCGGGAGTGAGTAATTCCTTCGTAGTCTCGCTGGTCGGTGAGGAGTTGGATGAGATTCATCATGTAATCGAGTTAGTTTTGTTAGGGCTTGATACCTAGTATCCACTATGTTCTTAGATTGATGTTGCTATGACTTTGCCATGCTTAATGCTTGTCACTTTGGGCCTGGGTGCCATGAACTCAGATCTGAACCGTTTATGAATTCATCGTTATATCCATGTTTTAGATACGATCTTGCAAGTTATAGTCACCTACTACGTGTTATGATCCGGTAACCCCAGAGTGACAATAACCGGGACTTCTTCCGGTGATTACCGTAGTTTGAGGAGTTCATGTATTCACAATGTGTTAATGCTTTGGTCCGTTCCTCTATTAAAAGGAGGCCTTAATATCCCTTATTTTCCAATATCGACCCCGCTGCCACGGGAGGTTAGGACAAAAGATTTCATGTGTCACATCCTAGTTAGTTCATGCATTAGAGTGTTGCATCATGGCTACATTTCACAGAAACCTGAAATGGGGAATGCCAGAAACCCCCAGCACCCCCCCTGGAACAACTAGGGTTTACTAAAAATTTTCCAATGAACCTGAAATGCCCTCCATAAATGTTCTCCACCTTTGGTCTTGGTTAAAACCTCTGCCAAAAATGGTTTCATATTTTTGGAGGCCATCTTGGATTTTTGCACAAGCCATAAGTATTTGCAATTGGGCATTTTAAATGCTATAAATATTTTCAAATGCCCAAATAACCTTGGAAGTATTTTTAGGCTGTTGGGAATAATCTCAAAGGTGCCTCAGAATATTTTCAGGATTTTTCCAAATGAAATAGTATTTTTACTATTTCAAAACACAGTACAGAAATAAATAAAAAGAGAAAAGAGAACAGAAGGCAGAAAACTTACCTGGCAGCCCACCTGGCGGCCCAGCACTGTGCTGGCCCGCGCCAGCGAGCTGCTTGCTCTCGCCAGAGCAGGCAGACAGCTGACGCCGGCGAGCGTGAGCTCGCCACGGCGCCAGCAGCTTGCCGCCCTCGCAGCGGACGAGCTGGATGACCTTCCTCGACGCGCCCCGAGCCCCTGGACATCGTCACTCTCCCCCATCGCCTCTCCCTCGCCTTTTCCCCACCATGGCCGACGCCGCCGCAGACACCTCACCGGAGTAACCGTGGCCACCGTCGACCTCGCGCCATTCCACTGTGTCCTACAGCTCTGCCGTCGCCCACTCCTTCGAGCAAGCCGAGCCCCGAGCGCTCGTTTGCCCCGAAGCTCCGCCACCGACCTCGCCTTCGCCGCTCCCCGTCGGAGATCCCCTCCGCCGTCGCCACTGCTACAGCTCGTCTCCGACCCCGCCGCCTGCTCCGTCGCAACCGCCGTGAGCATGGCCACCTTCCCATCCTCCCCTCTCTCTCTCTCTCGAGCTCTGTAGCCACCGCACGAAGCTCACCCGAACGCGCCGCCGTACGAGCTCGTCGCCGACGAGGCTCCGGCCATCCAACGGCCGCACCACCGTAGCCATTAGCTTCACCGCAATGCCAGGAACCCGTAGCGCCATCGCATGTCCCTCGCCGTGCTCTCTAGCTACGGTTTCAACCACGCCCGTACTCCGGCAGCCGCACGGCTCGTCGCCAGCGTCGATTCCGGCGACCCCGAGCTCCACTACCACCACTAGTCGACGCGGTTCGCCCCCAGCTACACGTAGGTACTCTCCGCCGTCCTTTTGGTCGCCGGAGAGGGATCCCACACTCCACCGCCGTGTCTGGACGTCGCCGGCGGCTAAACGCCGGCGAGTCAACGTGGTTTGACCACGGTTTAACCCCCCCAGGGTCACTGACGAGTGGGGCCCGCCTGCTAACTAATCTGAGTTAGAGTTAAAACTAATCCTAATTAACTAATTACCTAACAGTGACACTGACACAGGGGACCCACATGCCAGGATTGACCTGGACGACCCCGTTGACCTGCTGACGTCACACTGACGTCAGGCTGACGCAGTAAAGCTTTTACTGGAATTATTCTTATATTGGAAATTCCAGAAATTATCACAAACTTCAAAAAAATCATAGAAAATAATCTATAGCTCAGAATGAAAAGATTTATATATGAAAAATGATCAGAAAAATCCATTCTATCCATCTGTACTGGTTTCATGCATGATTAAGCAAGTTAACCTACTGTTTTATACAGAACAAGATAAGGCATTATTATGGGCCATTTATGAACTTGGAATTTGAATCTTTGATTCAAATTAGTCCAAACCTTTCTGACCTTAGTTGCATTAGCCCAATACATCCATTTTGCCATGTCTCATGCATGCATCATATTGTTGCACTTGCTTGGTGTTGATTGTGCTTCGGTATGCTCATCGTGGTAGGTCCTGCCGCCGAGGATATTCACGGGTATCCAACTGAAGGGCAGTATCCCACCACCACTCTGTCAGGCAAGCAACCCATTGATCATTTCGATACAAACCCATCTTCTCGCTTCTGCTCTCGTTTACTGCATTAAGACAACGCGATTCAAACTGCTGTGTGTGTTGCGGTAGTTGAACCCATTTTCCTCTGCATGACCTGTCATTGCCACAGTAACTAGATGAAACCCACTAGCATGTGTAGGAGTTGATTGAGCCATGTTGTGTTCCTACAATGCTATGCTTGCTATGCTTAGAGTTGTGTCAGGTCTGGCTCATCAGGGTGATGAACTGGAGTGAAAGTGTGTGTGTCGGTAAGGAGAGTAAAGTGTTGAATACGATTTGGTAAAGGTATCGATGGGAGGCCATGTAGGAGTACATGGTGGGTTGTTTCATTGAGACCGTCCCTAAGAACTGAGATCTGTATGCGTGATTTAAGATTCAGCTACTACCACACATTGGGCCCGAAACCAATGGACCCCCTCGGCTTCTTATTCACCCTTGTCCTCTGTCCAGGAGTTGCACGTAGTTTCTGGTGTTTGTAGTAAGCTGGAGGCCGTGGACAGCGCTGACCAAGGGGTGGGCTGTGATGCGGTAGGCTCGTGGCACGGTGTACCGAGTCGCCCGTTTGGTGTCCGGGAACCCTGCACACATCGTTCGGGGCCGTATGTGGAAACCTCGGCCGGACTCCCTGCGGATGGAACCTGAATAGGCGATAAACCTGGACTAGAGACTCGAGTGTTTAGGTAGGCTGTGGCCGACACCCACGTTGGGCTTCCGCTTGAAGGTTGCCGAGTACACGTCGTGTAGCGACGATAAGTGGTGAGAGCGTGTGTGACGAAGTACACCCCTGCAGGGTATGAAACTATTCGAATAGCCGCGTCCGCGGTAAAGGACTACTTGGTCGCTTATGCAGTTCATAGACAAGTAAATGGATACTACTAAAAGCCTCAAGATAAGTGTGAGTACCGCGGATGGCCCTCTCGTTGGATGACGAGGGAGGATCCACGGTGGAGTATTGAGTTGGTGATTACTGGACTCGTGTGCGAAAACTATTTCACAAGTGGTGTATCGTAGGATAGCTTAGCCAAGAGTCAAAGCTGGCTTGCCGCAATAACCCCACTACCTTCTTGAGAATGAACATGTATAGTAGGATCTGTTGTAAAACTTGCTGAGTACCTTTGTACTCATGTTGTTTTAATTACTGTTTTCAGACGACAACACCGCCCCTTCTGACGGGTTCTACGTAGAACTCGACGACGACGAGTGACGCGCCACCCAGGTGGTGATCTAGGCTTGTGAAGGGCCTATGTAGATAGACAGGCTTCGTCAAGCCTTCTTTCTTCTAGTGTCTGTACCCAGACAGTTTGCTTCCGCATGTGCTTGTATGATTGTATGACTTGAGTGTTGGGTCATGCGACCCCTATCTGTATGAACAAGTTATGTAAGGCTCTCCGGAGCCCCTTAAATAAAGTACTTGAGTTGTAGAGTTTTGTTGTGATGCCATGTTGTATTCGCGCATATCGAGCATATTGTGTGTATGTTTGAAATGCTTGGTATGTGTGGGATCCGACAATCTAGTTGTCTATCTTTAGCAGCCTCTCTTATGGGGAAATGTAGTCTGGTGCCTCCTTGAGCCATAGTAGTCCGCTACAGCCCGGTTCACCGGAGTCCTGCTAGCCCAGCACTACTGCTCTGGACACTTGACTGGCCGGCATGTGAGTCATATCGTTCCTGTGTCTGTCCCTTCGGGGAAATGTCACACGGTGACTTCCGGAGTCCTGCCTAGCCTGCTACAGCCCGGGTTCCCGGAGTCCTGTTAGCCCAGTGCTTCAGCCCGGATTCACACGCTGCTGACCGACATGTTCGATGTTGATTCATGTATGCATGTCCCAATACGTTAGTGCCGCTTTGGGTTCACGACTAGCCATGTCGGCCCGGGTTCTCTGTCATATGGATGCTAGCGACATTGTCATATACGTGAGCCAAAAGGCGCAAACGGTCCCGGGCCATGGTAAGGCGACACCCGTGGGAGTACCGTGCGTGAGGCCGCAATGTGATATGAGGTGTTATAGGCTAGATCGGTGTGACTTGGAATCGGGGTCCTGACATCATGCAAGTTCTTTTAATAAAGCATGCATGACTATTTACGGAATACATGCCTACATTACATCAACGAACTGGAGCTAGTGCCGTATCGCCCTAGGTTATAACTGTCACATGATGAATATCATCCAACAAGTCACCGATCCAATGCCTACGAATTTATCTTATATTGTTATGCTAAGTTACTACTGCTATTATCACTGTTATACTTGCTACAAAAATACTGCTATCATTGTTACTGTTACTGTTGCTGTTGTCACTACTATCAAAACTATCATATTACTTTGCTACTGATTACTTGCTGCAGATAATTAATCTCCAAGTGTAGTTGAATTGACAACTCAGCTGCTAATACCTTCAAATATTCTTCAGCTCCCCTTGTGTCGAATCTATAAATTTGGGTTTAATACTCTACCCTTGAATACTGTTGCGATCCCCTATACTTGTGGGTTATCACACCTTCTCGTCTCTTCCCTCGGCAGCCTGAATAGCGATGGTGTAGATGCTCAGGAACTCTGCCGGGTTCAGCCTCCCGTCGTATTTCTCAGGTATCTCTGGCTTGAGCGTGCGAACGGACGGCCAACGGACTTACCGCAGCTCTCGTGTAAAGACAGGGCAACCAACCTCGCCAACACCAAGCGCAGGCTCGTCGACGTTAAGGCCGCCGCACCCGTCGGTCTGGCAGAAGTTGTCGTGGCGCCGATCCATGACGACGCACATGTCTCCGCGCCGCCTATCCTCCGGGGCTCGACGTTGGCCTGGACGTGCTCGAGGGTGGGAAGAGGCCATCGAGACATCGTCGGGGTCTTGATTTAGCTGCGCCTGCGTCAGCTGCCGTGGTGGGGATGGCCCCCTTCGTTCGGCCAGCAGTACGGACAGTTGCTGTCGCTTGGGGAGGTCGTTGCGGGCCAGCCTGCCATGAGCCCCGGCCTCTGGATAGTGGCACGCCATTAATCTATCTGCTCGGCTGCTGGCGGAAACCTCAGCAGCAACTGAGCTCGAGCCATAGCCTCCGTGGTTGTGCTTGGCATAGATGTTGATGACGTCGACCGCACCGTCGCCCGGCTCCTGATGGTGCGAGCGGCGGCGAAGGCGGGGGTGCTACGTCCACGTAGTAGTGGGACGACCACCTGGGCAGCGGGGTCGCGCGCCGGTGCTGCTCGAGGGTCAGCGGCTCCGTCGAGCATAGAGGTCTGGTCGACTCGTCCGGGAGGACGCACGTTGGCTGCAGTCGCTCCCGTGGTGGGGGTGGCCGGAGGGCGATGGTTCACCCCAGACCGAGCGTCGTTGTTGTGGTTGTGCTCGTCGGTGGGGGGAGAGGGTGCAGACGGAGTGACCCCCTCGCCCGCAGGTTGTGGAGCATGACCGCCAAGGCGTTGCTGATGATGTCCTGTTCCAACCATGACGTCTTCAGACCCCGTGTCGGCCGCAGGCGATGGCGACACCTGTTCCAACCATGCCCCTATCAGTGTCCACGTCCTTGCTCGCACCCGCATCCTCCGAGGCACTAGAGGCCGCGGGCGGCGGAGCCTTCGAGGTGAACGGATGGGCCGAAGGGCCGGACTTCTTCTTGTTAGGCGCCATGGTCGATGGCATCGTCGAAGATGAAGATGGCGATGAAGATGACGCGCTGTGCACACTTTCAGGTTCGCGCAAGCGAGCCCCCTAACTGGCGCGCCAAAGATGTCGCGGGATATCCGCAGCCACCTATGGGGCTAGGTGGCCCCTTGCTGGTTCGGTGGGGGGACGTCGTGTTGCACAAAGAGCAGATCGGCGTGCGGCAGCACGGCAGTGCTTTGGTGGATTGATGATGGAATGAGTGTGGAGACGCGTAGTACACTTGCCCGGCAGGGTTCGCCTCGGGGCCACAACGACTGCGCGCGTATGGTGGCTTGGGTTCATCAACTTTCCAACCCTTCCTACGAGTGCCATGTGCCTCCTTTTATAGATTAAGGGGTCACCACAGTGGCAAAGTGGTCATTATCCACTGATAAGATAGCGAACAGTGCTATCATACCTAACTCATCAGGATGACAGGGTGCATTAAATGCGTCGCTTGTCACATCACTGGTCGCCCAGCAAGGCCTGCCAGGCTATCTTGTGAGCTCCGCATCTGTTCTCTTGACACGTCGCAGGATGGGTGTCATCTGTTGTAAGTGCATCTAGTGCCCCTTAGTGATTTTGGTGTATTGAAGACTTATAGGTTAAGGTACTAAAGTGTTTATGAGTGTACATAGGTCTATAAGTCTATGAGGAGTTTGATATTTACAGATAAAGTCGAACCCTAAAAATGAAGTTCTTCGACTGAAGACATTGGATTTCTGAAGAGTTTCTGAAGACTTTGAAAGTGAAGAAATTGGTGTGACCTTGAATACTAGGTATCCATTCGAGGAACATGAATCGTGAAGACTTTTGTTTTCGTAGTTTCATTTTCTCTTTCTTGAGTCATAGGAAACACCATACTGTTAAAGGGGGTCGAGGAAATACTAAGGAAAAATTTCCAAGTCATGCTCAACTCAAAATCCTACACCTACCAATCCCTTCGAGTGAAGCCATTGGAAATCTCATACAATTCAGTCATATTCTTCAATGACAGAGACGAAGTTTGTCTGGTCTCTGATGAATTTGTTCTGACTAAGGAGTTAGGAATTCGCCTGTGCGGATTGCCTACATAGTGAGGAACATGATAGCCCTGAGGAATTTGATACTCAAATTTCTGACTGTTGTTGTGCCTTGTGCCAGCTATCCCAAAATATCTACCCACCTAACGGTCATATCATTGAAGGGCATTTATGTATTATCATGTCGGGCTTCTCCCCAGGTTATAAATAGCCGCCCCTACAACCACTAGCTAGTTGGCTGCTCCGAGAGAAACTGACACTTGTCATTTGAGAGCAGCCCATCCTCCGAGGACTTTGAGCAAAAATCATCAAGTGAGGAAAACCCAAACCCACACACCCACAAACCCAAAGTGATTGACCATCACTGAAGAGATTGATCCTGCGTGGATCTGACGCTTGTTACCTTCGAAGACTGTGCTTCGTCCAGACGGTTAGGCGTCATGGTCTAGAGCATCCAAGAGGAATTGTGGATCACCGAGTGACCGAGTTTGTGAAGGTTTGGAAGTCACTTGAAGACTTACCACGAGTGATTGGGCGAGGTCTGTGTGACCTTAGCTCAAGGAGAATATGGTGAGGACTGTGTGTCCTCAGGTTTAAATACCTAGCCGGTCCAACCAGACGTACAACTGAGACAACAGTTGGAACTGGTCTACCAAATCATTGTCTTCAGCAAGCTTACTGGTTCTATTTCCTCAACTCTTTCATTTCCTCATAACTGTGTTGTGCACTTGTTCATATCTATGTTTGAAGACTTTGACTGAAGACTTTCTCAATTTCCTCAGTTCAATTTCTTCAGTCTGTTTGTCTTCATCCTGTGTTATCCTGTGTTTATGCTTTCTGTACTCTATGCTTGTCTTCATTTCATCATGATGGCCATGCTTGTGTTCTGTTATGTTTACTTTTGAGTAATTATTCCGCTCCAAGTAGTTCTTCGCTAAGGTATTTCCTCACCCGCAAATTCCTCAGTGAAGAATTCAAAAAATCGCCTATTCACCCCCTCTAGTCGATACAACGCACTTTCAATTGGTATCAAAGCAAGGTACTCCCTTGTTCTGTGTGATTTTGGTTTAACCGCCTGGATTTTAGTTATGTCGACCGCAGGTATGATAGAGGTCTCTGCTGGGTATCCTACCTTCGATGGGACGGATTACCCCTACTGGAAGAATAAGATGTGAATGCATCTTGAGGCAACTGATAACGATCTCTGGTATGTTGTGGAAAATGGTGTTCCCTCAGTCACACCTTCTCTGAATGCTGCTGATGTGAAGAGATTCAAGCAACTGGATTCTCAAGCAAAGAATATCATATGTGGCCATCTGAGCAAAGGACAATATGGTAGAGTGAGTGCTTTGGAAACTACTAAGCTTATCTAGGATAGGCTGTCCAAAGTCAATGAAGGAGTCTCAACACAGCGTGACTCTCGAGTTGACGTTCTTCGCAATCTCTTCAATCGCTTCAAAAGACTCGACAATGAAAATGTTGAACAAACCTTCGACCGCCTCACTGACATCTCAAATGAGCTTCAAGCACTTGGTGCCACTGACATCACCGACCATGAGGTGGTGAAGAAATTGCTGAGATTGCTTGATTCTTCATTTGATACTCTGGCACTGATGATACAAGAACATGCTGATTACAAGTCACTTGATCCCGCTGATATCCTCGAGAGGCTAAACACTCATGAGTTCCAGCTTGCTGAGAAGAGAGATCTCTATGGTTCGAGCTATGGCAGATCACGTGCCCTAAAGGCCAAGGCTGTCTCTGAATCTGATGGTGAAGATTCTAGTAGCCTTGGTGATCCTGAAGAATTGAGCCAGGAGCTAGCACTGCTCATGAAGAAATTCCAAAAGTTCTCAAGACGTGGTCGCTTTGGAAAATCCTCAAGGAGCAATGTTTCCTCATCCAGTGACTACAAGAAGAGGCTATGCCACAAATGCAAGAAATCTGGTCGCTAGATTCAAGATTGTCCTCAGTGGGAAAAGGAATCAAAGAAGAAGAAATACAAGGATTACAGTTCTGATGATGCAAAGAAGAAGAAGAAATCTTCAAAGTATTCATCATCAAAATCCTCGAAGTCTTCATCTCACAAGAAGAGCAGCTCCAAGAAGGCTCGGGTATTCATTGGCAAGGAAATGGACTCTGAGGCTGAATCTGAGGAACATGAGGAAGAGGAGGCATCTGAGGAGTCCGAGTCCGGTGTGGCAAGCCTAGCCCTCGCTACTGCATTCGTCAGCAAGTCTACTTTCAACTCTGAAGAAAATGACTTCACCAACAAGGCTGGTGAAGGCAATGATGACTACGCTCCTACCTATTGCTTCATGGCAAAGGGTGCCAAGGTACTCAAATATCCCTCCTCTGAATCAAGTGAGGATGAATCTGATGAAAACCTCAAGCCCAGCTATTCTAAATTTGCTAAAATTGCCGTGAAACAACAAAAGGCTTTTGAAAAGGTTTAAAATATGCTAGACAAAAGTGATGATATGTTGGGTGAAGAAATGGATCGCACTAAGACCTTGACTGAAAACCTTCAGAGACTTCAGTCCAGGTTTGACAACCTTCAAGGTCATCATAACACTCTCTTATCTGATCATGAGAAGCTTTCTTATGAATTTATTCAAAGAAAGCAAGATCTTGTAAAGCTAAGAGTGAGTTATGAAGATCTTCAGAAGGAGCGCGATTCATTGCTTGCTCAACAAATCAGCGCTGCTCAGGAAGAATTTGTTCCTCCATGTTTGAAGTGCATTGTACATGACAGTATCACTGATGATGCAGGGCTGAAGGAATTGTACATGACAGGCATGTACAAAAGCCTCAAAGGGCATCAAACTCTGTGTGATGTTCTTAAAAAGCAGATCCTCATCAGGAACCCTAGGAAAGAGGGTATTGCCTTTGAGAGGAAACTCAATGCTGATGGTACATATTGGAAGCCTGAGCAGTACCCGAAAACCTCATGGGTTGCTACAAAGGGACCTCCAGTTGATCCATCCAATTTATCTGGCTTTACATGTGAATCTCCTCATTCTTCTGATGAGTCATTTGACTCCAACTATAAACTGTTCAAAAATCAGAATGGTGAAGTATTTGCTAGATATGTTGGCACTAACTGCAGGAACGGTTCCCCTATGAAGAAAATCTGGGTTCCCAAAAGATGCCTTGAAAATCTTCAGGTGAATGTCATCATGACACCACCAGTGAAGAATGGGAACCCCAGATCAAATTCTTCATATGGAGCAAATTCTTCATATGGATCAAATTCCTCACGTGGATCAAATTCCTCAAAAGGATCAAAGTCCTCATATGAACATCATCGTGCTAACACCTCTGTTTCCCAGGGAAGAGTTAAGGGCTATGAATATGTGCGTTATTCTTCAAACCATTGTGTTCATAAGTCCTCGAAGAATTTCTCTGCTTATTCATATGTTTATCCTAACTCCTCTTATGTGAAACGAAATGGACTGGCATCTATGCCACCTTTCTCGTATCGAGCTCGCAGAGTGATGGACTCTTTGCCACCCCTTCAGATGTGGGTGGTGAAGAAAAAGAACTAATTTCTTCTGCAGGGTCAGGTCTCCAGATGTGCGTAAACGTCTGAAGAATTTGCTGGAGACCTGAGAATGCCTGAAAGGACGCAGGCTAATCATGAAGAAATGAACTTTCATTTCTCACGTCCTCATATTGTTTTATCTGTTCTATTACTTGATCAAATTGATCTAATGAAATTGATGTCATATTCTTCACTGATGAAGTATATGAGTTCGTAAGTTGCACTAATTCATCTGCAGGATGATCAACCCAAAGCCAATGAGTGGGTCCTTGATAGTGGATGTACAAATCACATGACTGGTGACAAGAATCTATTGATGGATGCTCCCATATCTCCATCGCATCTGAAGCATATCATCTTCGCTGACAAAGGCAAAAGTCAGGTATTGGGTCTAGGTAAGGTTGCGATCTCAAAGGATCGACACATGGACAAAGTCATGCTTGTCGAGTCCTTAGGATACAACCTCATGTCTGTCTCAATGCTTTGTGATCTTGATATGGTTGTTGTCTTTGGCAAGTATCATTGTGTTGTGATCATGGAAGCTGACCATTCCAAAGTCTTCGAAGGCTTTAGGAGAGGAGACTTGTATATTATTGATTTCTCTACAGGACCACAACCTGACGTATGCCTACTTGCAAAAGCTTCAGAAGGCTGGCTATGGCATCACCAACTTGGTCATGCTGGCATGACGAATCTGAACACACTCGCAAAGAAGAAGCATGTCATTGGCATTGAAAATGTCAAATTCCTCAAAGATCACTTATGCGGAGCCTGTGAAGCTGGAAAGATGACCAAGGCCAAGCATCCAGCGAAGACAATCATGACTACCACTCGACCATTGGAATTGCTTCACATGGATCTCTTTGGTCCTAATCATTATTCTGCAGTTACAAATGATGCATCACAATATGGCTTTGTTATTGTTGATGATTACTCTCGTTACACATGGGTGCATATTGTCACTTACAAACATGAGGTGCAGGAAGTCTTCAAACGATTTTCCTCGAGGGCTTCAACCAACTTTGGTGCGAAGACCAAGCACATCAGAAGTGATAATGGAACTGAGTTCAAGAATTCTGGTCTTGATGACTATCTTGATGAACTTGGTATTACTCATGAGTTATCTGCTCCTACTCCTGAGCGGAATGGTGTCATGGAGCGCAAGAACAGGACTCTTGTTGAGATGGCTCGCACTATGCTTGATGAGTACAAGACTCCTCGTCATTTCTGGATATAGGCAATTGATACTGTGTGCCACATCATCAACAGGGTATATCTTCACAAATTCTTCAAGAAGACTGCCTATGAACTCCTCGCTGACAAGAAACCCAATGTGAGTTATTTCAAAGTCTTTGGTGCTAAATGTTGGATTGGAGATCCTCATCACAACTCTAAATTTGCACCGAAAGCACATGAAGGTTTTATGCTTGGTTACGAAAAGGACTCGCACACCTACAGAGTCTTCAACAACGTTCATCACAAAGTTGTTGAAATGGTAGATGTGCGGTTCAATGAAACTAATGGCTCGCAAAGAGAGCACCTATCTTCTGTGATAGATGAACCAGCACCTGAGGAAACTATCAAGTTCAAGGCTACTGAGGATGTCATTCCTACTGAAGAAACTGCTGAAGAATTCATTCCGGAACGTCGATCTAATGCACCTGAAGAAAATGGTGCTAAAGAAAATTTTGATCAAATTCCTCGACGAGAACCAGCTCATCCTCGCATTGCAAACGAAGTGCAAATTGAGAAAATCGTCGATGACATTGAAGCATCAGGTCCTCTCACATGTTCAAAAGCTTCACATTTGTCTAACTTTTGTGGGAACTTTGCTTTTGTCTCTATCACAGAGGCCACTAAGGTAGATTAAGCATTTCTGGAGGCTGAGTGGATTCAAGCTATGCAAGAAGAATTACATCAGTTCGAGCGCAACAACGTCTGGGAACTGGTCAAACATCCAGATCCTCGCAAGCACAATATCATTGGCACAAAGTGGATCTACTGCAACAAGCAAGATGAGAATGGCCTTGTGGTGAGGAATAAGGCACGGCTTGTAGCTCAAGGCTACACACAGGTTGAAGGAATTGATTTCAATGAAACTTCTGCACCTGTTGCTAGACTTGAGGCCATTCGCATATTACTTGCTTATGCTAACCATCATGATATCACTTTATATCAAATGGATGTGAAAAGTGCAGTCCTCAATGGTAAGCTTGAGGAAGAAGTATATGTTTCTCGACCCCCAGGTTTTGAAGATCCAAAGCATCCTGACAAAGTCTTCAGACTCAATAAGGCCCTCTATGGCCTCAAGCAGGCCCCTTGGGTGTGGTATGATACCTGGAAGGAATTCCTCATGAAGAAAGGCTTCAAACCCGGTTCACTTGATCCTACCCTCTTCACTAAATCCTATGATGGTGAATTGTTTGTGTGCCAAATATATGTTGATGATATTCTCTTTGGCTGTACTGGCCAACGTTACAATGATGAATTTTCCTATATGATGAGTGAAGAATATCAAATGTCTATGATGGGAGAATTGAAATTCTTCTTAGGTCTTCAAATTCGTCAACAGCGCAATGGCATATTCATATCTCAGGAGAAATACCTCAAGGATGTACTGAGGAAATTCGGCATGCAAGATTGCAAAGGGGTCAAAATTCCAATGCCCACAAATGGCCATCTATGCACTGATGAAAATGGTATTGACTTCGATCAAAAGGTATACCGCTCCATGATTGGTTCTCTATTGTACTTATGTGCATCTAGGCCAGATATTATGCTTAGTTTTTGCATGTGTGCCCGATTTCAAGCTACACCAAAGGAATCACACCATAAGGTTGTGAAGCATATTCTTCGATATCTAGCTCACACACCAACACTTGGATTATGGTACCTCAAGGGCTCGGCTTTTGATCCCATTGGATATTCAGACTCTGACTATGCTGGTGATCGTGTGGACCGCAAGTCAACATCAGGCACATGCCATTTCCTCGGACGATCTTTGGTCTGTTGGTCCTCGAAGAAACAGAACTATGTATCACTGTGTACTGCTGAAGCTGAGTACATTGCTGCTGGTTCTTGCTGTGCTCAATTGCTGTGGATGAAGCAAACTCTCAAGGACTACGGCGTCAACATGAAGAATGTGCCTCTCTACTGTGACAATGAGAGTGCCATCAAGATTGCTCACAACCCAGTTTAGCACTCGAAGACAAAGCACATTCAGATTCGTCATCATTTTCTTCGTGATCATGTGTTGAAGGGCGACATTTCTATTGAGCATGTGAAGACTTAAGAACAGCTAGCTGATATCTTCACAAAGCCCTTGGATGAGAAGAGATTTAGCAAGTTGCGGTGTGAGCTAAATATCTTAGAATCTTCGAATGTTCTTTGAAAAGGACACTCATCCTAACACTTATGCAAAATTGATGACTTAGATGTGCAACACATGAAGATACGTTTTTCTTCAACCAATGAAGACTAACACTCTATGTGTGAAGAAATTAACAAAGAATTTGATTCTCAGAGCCCTACGACAATTGTACGCGGTGTCTAAAATCATCATTCTTATACGGTGGGTCACGCCACCACCAAAAGTTGAAAATCTTCAATTTGAGTTTTTCCTCAGTTTTGAAATTCCTCCGTTGCTCAATTTCTTCAACTTTGCATTGTCTTCACTTTCTCCGTCGTTTTTCTTCATTGGCTATATTTATATATATGAGTTTATGTCCTCCACATCATTCACTTATTGCTATTTCTTCAAGTTGCTTTTCTGCTAAGTGAATGTGATCGGACCCTTCTCCCTCTATGCTATACTCAACCCAATCTATTCACAAATTCTTCATGTGCGTTCTATTTGAAACTCGTTCAAAATCTTCACTTGGTCCTTGTCAGCTGAAGAATCTGCGAACGGAACTTTTAACTTATCTTATCTAAATTTTCGGCTTTGCCGCTCAAACCGTTCCACATTCCACGATAACACTTATCTATTCACCCACGATCTCACACGATCGCCACCTCTCAGTACGTGGGTGACACATGTCAAGCGAATGAGAAAGGTCAGGGGCATGTTCGTCCAATTTCTTTGGGCGAACAGTTTTTCACCGTGGCTATAAATACCCCTCCCCTTCCTCACTTCTCTTTTACTCCACTCGACCTCACTCCAGCTCGAGCTTCTCAAACCCTAGCGCCGCCGCTACTTCATCATCGCCGGTGAGGAAGAGCTTCACTGCCTCAACCTCGTCACCGTCGTACTCGCGCTGGCTGCAGATCTCTTCACTCCGCCGCCGCTGTAGCTGTCTTCCTCTGCCGAGTTAGGGCATGGAAGATCTGAACTGACGAACTTCACATCTACACTTCCCAGTTCGTCGTGTTCTTCGTCCAAGGGTAATTAAAAGCTAATTTTACTTCCCTCTTTGATTCGAATGATTTCCACCAAATCTTCAAAGGTGTTTTTCTTCAAATCCTCACACACTAAAACATCTCACATGTCATCTGTTCTTGATCCATTTCTCTAAGCAATATTTTTCTTCAAGATTCCTCAATTGCGTGGATTTTTTATCTGTACAACTCTGGAACCTAAGACAAAGAACGCTTAGTGAAATTCTTCAAGACTCATCTGGTCAAATTCCTCAAATTTGTTCTTTTTGAAAAACTTCTGAGAACGCATATGACCTCTCCAAAATTCCTCGCAACTATACTCTGTTCACAGGTACACATGTCCGCTGCTGAATCACTAGGTTCTCATCAACTTAACTCATTTGCAGCGTTCCTCAAAGAAAAATTGCACACCTCTTCAGAGAATTCTATTGTTCAAATTCCTCAGCTAAAGAAAATGGTTGATGGAAAGAAGCCACGGAAGGGAGGAAAGAGGCCTGAAATCAATACTGCTTTCGAGATCCCTGATGACATATATAAGGATTATTGCACTCCTGATGAGGCCAAGTTTGGCAAAGAGGACAAAAATCAGCACAAGGTCCGCATTCAAAGAATAGAGAGGACATGGGCAAGGGAATGGAGGGAGTACAGATATGTTACTCCCAAATATATGAAGAAATTCGCTCTAAATCCTCCATGCCCAAGACCTCCGTTGGCACGTGGCCAAGAAGCTGATCCTACCAGCCTCAAGCGTGGTGAGGATTATCCTGATGAATGGGCCAACCGGCAGGCCAAATTGGCCAAATAGGCAAGAGAAGCAGTGAGGAAATTTAATGAAGACTCTACTGCTGCTGCTGCCACTGCTGAGGCCTCTGCAAACAAGCCGAAGAAGGCCCTGGCAAAGAAGCCTGCTCATAAGCCAAGTGCTTCACCCTCAATGCCCTCACGGCTAGACTCTTCAAAGCCCTCACGGCCAACTCCTCAAACTGCTCCCGCTCCTCCGCCAGAGTCCTCAGCTGCTCCGTCCAAATCCTCAGCACCTGTGCATATCGCCACGTGCCAAAGGATAACAGGCATCTCTATTGCCTCAGGAGCTTCTGCTAGTTCCTCAGTTGCACCAAATTCTTCAGCTGGACCCTCTCTCCTGAAGACAAAGGCCACTGCTGGGCGAGGCTCTTGCCCAAGTCCTCACAAGAAGCAGGTCGCTTTCCAAGCGTCGTCTGATGAAGACGAAGCTGATGATGAGGAACTTGCCGAAATCATCAGAGACAGGCAGCTCAAGGCCGCTAGAGCCAAAGGCACAAATGTGCCTCTTCTTTTGGATCCCAAGTTGATCCTTGATTACATTGATCTCTGGCACAAGGATCCAAATACTCCTATGCTGATTTCAAACTGACTCCTAGTCGAAGTCATATGCTGACCGCCTTCATCCAAGACGACAAATGGAAATTTGAAAAGGCCAGGCAGATCAAGAAAGCGCAGTACAGGAAGGAGCGCTTCATGAAGAAAAACGTTGTCTCTATGACAACTGAAGAACTTGTCACTATTCAATCTGAGATCAAGAAACTCAGTGATGAATTTGACGTATACCGTGCTGACTGGCTTGGAGCCAAAATCAGGTTTCTGAATTTGACTGAAAAGTTCACTTCCAATGTTGCAGCCCCAACGCAACAAGAAAATCCTCAGGCTGAAGCATCTGCTCAGCTGACTGAAGAAAATGCCAGCACCGCTGATGAGAATCAGGCTGCTGAAGAAACTCAGAGTACCAGGGCTGATGACTGCATTCCAGCCACTGAAGAAATTGTCAGGGCATCCACTAGAGGTGCGCCTGATGAAACTGAAGAAGTCAGGGCAACTGCATCAGTTGTGCCTGAAGAATTTGAACCAAATTCCTCTGCTCCTCCTGCGCCCACACCAACTCCAATCCTTCCATTTGCATCAGATGTGAAGAAGACCAAGGCTGCAGAGCGTGCAACCGTGAAGAAAAGGAAGGCATCAACTTCATCAGATTCTTTAGCTCCGAAGTAGATGAAGCCATTGACCAGCTCTTTTGCAAATCCAATTGATGCTGTTCCAGTCTCCTCCATGCCATCAAAGGACCTTGTTCCATTTGATGAATAATATGTGATTCCCAGTGAATCTGATGATGACATTCCCTCTGCTGCTTCGTCAGAGCAGCTGGATGAAGAAATTGAAGCGGATGCAATCCCTTCAACCCCACAAGTCTCATCGCCCATGCCTCAGTTCACTGCTGAAGAGGCCGGCGATGAAGAAAAAGAAGATGATGAAGATGTGGACATTGGGTGTACAACACCAGTGCTGAATGATGATTTTTGGGAAAGTCAGCAACCCAACTCTCCTCTGTTCACACCACTTCAACAAATTCCTCAGTCCCCTGTCAACACTAAAGTACAAATGGGATCTGATGAACCTCGTGCAACTCCTTCTGTACATGAAGAGATTCCAGCCACTAGTGCTGAAGAAAATGTAAATGAAGAATTAAAGACCCAGGCTGCCACTCAAGAAGAAGCTGAAATTCCTCGGCCTGTGGAACCTGAGATTGCAATTCCTGAGGTAGTAATGCAATTGACTGATACTCCTCAGCCCAAGCCAAAGGATCCATTCTCGAAGAAGCAGAAATTCAAGGCTGATGACTTCTTCGGCGAGCACGTGTTCTTCACTGATTATAATCCTTATGACTCTGCTCGTCTTAGAAGGAAGCGCTTCTGGACTGCTAGCCAGGCCAATTTCTATTCTTCACTGCTCTTCAACAAGGATAAAGTCTTCGACCACGAACACATTCCTCATGTTGACATGGAATCACTGCCATGCTTCACCCCTGTCCTCAGTGCACTTCATGACGCAGGCCTTCTCAACTTTTGCTCTGACACTATAGATTGGAATAAAGAGCTTATTCTTCAGTTCTACGCAACACTGCATGTCACAGGTGACGCTGACGATATCAATACTTGGGTGTTGGACTGGATGACTGAAAACACTCATTATAAAGCACCGGCCTGTGAATTGTTTCATGCCCTGCCAATCAGTCCTCCACCCGAAGGAGCTCGTTGCCTGTACCAAGAGCCTGAACTCACTGCCCATTATATGCAAGTTCTTATGAAGCCTCTGAAGCCTGGTCAAGCCCCAATGACAAAATTCCTCGTGATGGAATTGCTATATGTGCCCCGAACAGTCTATCGCATTCTAACGAAGACTATGAGTCCAATCAAAGGCCACGACTCAACTGATGAAGAAGTCGTTGGCATCATGAAGAATCTGTTGTTCAATATCATGCATGGCACTCCTGTCAACTCTCATGATTTCTTCATGAGGACTCTGGCAAATGTTGCACTCTCTCTGTTTTAGTTGAAGCCTTATGCTCCTTGGATTATGAGATTCCTCAGAACAAGGTCTTCACTCAACTACAAGGCTGATTTTCAGAATCACCTCAGCTACTTGCCCCCAATCGAAGTCCTCAAGCGGACATATTCCTCAGCTGATGAGAAGGGCAAGGCACCAGCTATTATTGATGAAGGCGTTCGTCCATTGAATGACCAAACGGATCGAAAAATGAGGACTAACGCCCCTGAAGAATATCAAGTTGATGAAGGAGCGCCAGCGTTGTTGGGGTCGTTTGTTGTGGTACGGCCTGCCGCAGTGTCGTCCAAGTCTTCATACTTGTCGGCAATAGCTAAGATCAAACATATTGACATGTCTTTCCCCTCTTAAAGACATGTGAATTCTCTCCTCTTTGTTGCCAAGCATCTGGAAGAGCTTAGATGTGCTCATATGATAAGCTTTGATTTGCTCTCTCTCCCCCTTTGACATCAATTTCCAAGAAGGGTACTTCTGGAACATGAGTCAAGTGGGTGTGGTCCTTGAGAGTCACTACAAGGCAGTGAATACCTTATGATGCTGATAGAGGAAGAATCATCGAGTGGAGCTGAAGAAAAAAATTCAAAAAGAAATGGCAAAACATTTTCCTAGAGTTGAATCGGTGACGCCGATGCGTTCTCCATTCGTGGCTTCGAAATGACAGTCATAGAAGGCACTTATTGGTGTGACCGAGTTAGTCCATGTCGGTTGTACTGATGAACTATTCACAAGGAGACCTTATATTTCGGTCGAGCCGATAGGTTTGAATCGGAGGGACAGAGTTCAACACAGAGTAAAAAATTTGTCATCTCAGCTCACTTAGCAAATGAAATCTCACAATGATTTGCATGGAATTAGCAGAAAGATTTGCAATGAATTTACTATAGTATCACAGATGAAAAACAGAAAAGAGATCTAGATGAAGTTTTTTTGTTTTAGAGGGAGACAAAATAGCAAGAAAGATATGCAAATACAAAAAGCAACTGAGCAAAAGAACACTAGAGAACTTCATCTAGAAAGGGTCGGTGAAAAAGTCACCTCTGTTAGAGTATATTGACTGAGGAGTCAAGTGATAGCACTTGATCATAGGTCGTACTCATCGTCTGAGCTCAAAATGGGGTTACCATTTTTCGTTTAAGCATTTCGATGTATTCACATCTTGTTGAGTTGCTATGACTCATGACTTGGGGCAAAGACTCTCTAAGATGGAATGACATACCTTGGGTTGTGGTGTTGATCTTGATCATGTAGTCGAACTTGTGTTGGATGCTCAAGGTTGATGTAGTTCATCAAGAGTTGGGAGCACCACTTGTAGTTTGAGTTCATCTTCCTACATGGGTTAGTCTTGTAAGGAAGAGCACTTCTGTATCCAAAATGACAGTCATGAAACTTGGTACCAAATGAAATTTGATATATTGAAATTGTCAAAGGTTATGTTGAGTGAGTTCATGATTCCTTGTATCCAACAACCTTACCATAGGAACTTGGTGATGTAGAGATCACTCAAAATGTGAGTGACTTGCAATCTCATAGATTTGGGCTTATCCAAGTACCTACAAGGGTTAGATAACATGCGAGGGTACAAGTATAGATCCAAGACATATGATCATCATCATAAGAGAAATATCAAGGATTAGTCATAAAAGGCTCATGCCTTTCACGTATCCAAATGGAGTTTTCACTCCAAGTTTGAAGCATCAATGATATTCAATTCCCCTCTCAAATGGCAAAATACTTTCTTGTCAAACGATTTGGTGAATAAATCCGCCAATTGCTTATCGGTACGAACATGCTTAAGATTGATGTCTCCTTTAGCAACATGATCTTGAATGAAATGATGACGAACTTCAATATGCTTAGTTCGAGAATGTTGCATGATATTGTGAGCAATCTTAATAGCACTTTCATTATCACAGAGCAATGGAACACGTCTCACATGTATCCCATAATCCTTAAGGGTTTGGGTCATCCAAAGTAATTAAGAACTACATGACTCGGCGGCAATGTATTCTGCTTCGGCAGTAGATAAGGATACCAAGTTTTGTTTCTTGGAGGACCAAGACATAAGGGATCTACCGGCATAGTCCAAATCGGAGTAGCCAACAAGAACAAAAGATGACCTCTTAGGATACCAAATGCCAAAGTTTGGTGTATGAATTAAGTATCTCACTATCATTTTCACGGCCTTAAGATGACATTCTTTAGGGGCCAATTGATATCGTGCACACATGCACACAGTTAGCATAATATTGGGATGGGAGGCACATAGATATAACAATGAACCAATCATAGAGTGGTAAACCTTTTAGTCAGCCGGTTTGCCATCCTTAGTCAAGTCAAGATGTCCACTAGTTGGCATGGGTGTTTTCATACCTTTGTTTTCTTGCATGTTGAACTTCTTGAAAAGATCCTTGGTATACTTTGTTTGAGAAACAAAGGTACCTTCCCTAGTTTGCTTGATTTGCAAACCAAGGAAAAACTTTTTTTCACTCAACATAGACATCTCAAACTTCTCCGACATTAGCCTTCCAAACTTTTCACTAAGATGGGGGTTAGTAGAACGAAATATGATATCATCCACGTAAATTTGGCACACAAATAATTCACCATTAACCCTTTTAGTAAAAAGTGTAGAATCAATCTTCCAAATTTCAAAGCCTTTTTCAATAAGAAACTTGGTCAAGCATTTATACCATGCTCTAGGAGCTTGTTTAAGACCATAAAGAGCTTTGTGAAGTTTGTAGACATGATTAGGTTTCTTAGGATTTACAAATCCGGGAGGTTGTTTAACATACACTTCCTCCTCAATTTCTCCACTAAGAAAACAACTTTTAATGTCCATTTGTATAAAGTGATGTCATGGTGATTGGCATAAGCAAGTAAGATGCATATGGACTCAAGTCTAGCAACGGGGGCATATGTCTCACCATAGTCCATACCTTCGACTTGAGTGTAGCCTTGGGCGACGAGACGGGCCCTGTTGCGTACAACTTGTCCAACTTCATCTTGCTTATTCCGAAACACCCATTTGGTTCCAACGACATTGTGATTGTTGTCCAGCTTTTCGACCAATGTCCACACTTGATTCCTCTCGAAATTGAATAAAGTGATGTCATGGTGATTGGCATAAGCAAGTAAGATGCGTATGGACTCAAGTATAGCAACAGGGGCATATGTCTCACCATAGTCCATACCTTCGACTTGAGTGTAACCTTGGGAGACGAGACGGGCCATGTTGCGCACAACTTGTCCATCTTCATCTTGCTTATTCCAAAACACCCATTTGGTTCCAATGACATTGTGGTTGTCCTTCAGCTTTTCGACCAATGTCCACACTTGATTCCTCTCGAAATTGTGTAGCTCTTCATGCATAGCATTCACCCAATCCGGATCCTCAAGAGCTTCTTCAACCTTCATAGAGATGAATGAGTAGTGTTCACCAAAGTTAGCCAAACGAGTTTTAGAGCGAGGAATTCTCCCGGTTTGATTATCATCGAATATTTGTTCGAAGGGATGTTCTCTAGCGACTCTTGCTCTAACTCATGAGAGCTTTTATTTGGGTTGGGGTGGAACATCCTCTTCATTTTCTTCTTCTTCTCTTTCTTCGTTGTTGTTGGTGTTGTCGTTCTCTTGTGGAGGTGGAGAGGGAGGTCGACGTGGTTCATCTTGTTGTACATTTTCTCCGTATTGACGTGTTCCACTTGTGGATGCCTCCAAATCAACTTGTGGTTCACTTTGATGTGAAGTTGAGGCTTCCACTTGAACTGACGAGGTACTCTCCTTCATCTCCTTTGGGCGAATCTTGCCAATGGACAAATCTTGGATTGCTTCTGAAGGATCTATGTCTCCTACATAAATTGGCATTTGCACTACTTGCGAGCCATTAGATTCATCATATTTCACATCTACCGTTTCATCCACCTTCGGGTGAAATTGTTGTAGACACAATAAGTGTGAGAGTTTGAGCCATAACCAAGTAGGAAACCTTCATGAGATTAAGGAGCAAATTTTGAGCGATGATGCTTATCAAGAATGTAACACTTTGAGCCAAATACTCAAAAATATCCAACTTGGGGTTTGTTACCGGTAAGAAGCTCGTATGCCGTCTTGCGGGGAAGCTTGTGAAGATATAGTCGATTTGTAGCATGACAAGCTGTCTCAACCGCTTCCGCCCAAAAATGTCTTGGCATCTTGTATTCGTCAAGCATCGTTCTTGCCATCTCAATAAGTGTCCGGTTCTTCCTCTCAACAACTCCATTTTGTTGAGGTGTGTACGTAGCTGAGAACTCATGTGAAATCCCTTCTTCGTGAAGAAAGGTATTGTAACGCCCACGATGCGACTATATCTCTCACATGTCGAGGCACAACTTTGAGGCATAACCGCATTGTAGGTTTTGTCGCAAGAAGGGTCATCTTCACACAATCCCATGTAATGAACAAGAATGGCATAAAGAGAGTTGGCTTACAATCGCCACTTCACACAATACATAAATAAATTCATACATCATCCAAAATACACACATAGACCGACTACGGTCAAATCCAAATGAAAAGAAGATAACCCAAATGCTAGATCCCCGATCGTCCCAACTGGGCTCCACTACTGATCATCAGGAAACGAAACATAGTAACGACCAAGTTCCTCGTTGAACTCCCACTTGAGCTCGGTTGCGTCACCTGCACTGGTATCGTCGGCACCTGCAACTATTTTGGTAGAATCTGTGAGTCACGAGGACTCAGAAATCTCACACCCGCGAGATCAAGACTATTTAAGTTTATAGGAAGGATGGGGTAATGAGGTGGAGCTGCAGCAAGCACTAAGCAAATATGGTGGTTAACATACGCAAGTAAGAGCGAGAAGAGAAGCAACGCAACGGTCGCAAAGCTAGAAGTGGTCAAGAAGTGACCCTGAAACTGCTTACGTTCATACATAACCCAAACCGTGTTCACTTCCCGGACTCCGCCGAAAAGAGACCATCACGGCTAAACACGCGGTTGATGCTTTTTAATTAAGTCAAGTGTCAAGTTTTCTACAACCGGACATTAACAAATTCCCATCTGCCACATAACCGCGGGCACGGCTTTCGAAAGATAATACCCTGCAGGGGAGTCCCAACTTAGCCCATTATAAGCTCTCACGGTCAACGAAGGATATTCCTTCTCCCGGGAAGACCCGATCAGTCTCGGAATCCCGGTTTACAAGACATTTCGACAATGGTAAAACAAGACCAGCAAAGCCGCCCGAATGTGCCGACAAATCCCGATAGGAGCTGCACATATCTCGTTCTCAGGGCACACCGGATGAGCAGTCCATACAACTAAAACCAGGCCTCAAGTTTCCCTGAGGTGGCACTTCAAAGGGCTCTAGTTTGGACCAGCACTCAAAGGAGCACTGGCCCGGGGGGGGGGGGGTTAAATAAGATGACCCTCGGGCTCGCGAAAACCCAAGGGAAAAAGGCTTAGGTAGGCAAATGTAAAACCAAGGTTGGGCCTTGCTGGAGGAGTTTTATTCAAGGTGAACTGTCAAGGGGGTCCCATAAATCACCCAACCGCGTAAGGAACGCAAAATCAAGGAACATAACACCGGTATGACGGAAACTAGGGCGGCAAGAGTGGAACAAAACACCAGGCATAAGGCCGAGCCTTCCACCCTTTACCAAATATATAGATGCATTAATTAAATAAGAGATATTGTGATAAGCCAAAATATCCATGTTCCAACATGGAACCAACTTCAACTTCACCTACAACTAGCAACGCTATAAGAAGGGCTGAGCAAAAGCGGTAACTTAGCCAAACAACGGTTTGTTAGGAAAGGATGGTTAGGGGCTTGACATGGCAACATGGGAGGCATGATATAGCAAGTGGTAGGTAGCGCAGCATAGCAATAGAGCGAACAACTAGCAAGCAAAGATAGAAGTGATTTCGAGGGTATGGTCATCTTGCCTGCAAGGTTCTCAGAGTTGTCGAAAGCTTGATCCTCGTAAGCGTTCTCAACATGTTCCTCGTAAGCATTCTCGTCTCCCAGCTCTACCCAAAGCAAGAACACAAGCAAAGGACCAACAATCAATCATGGGAAATGCACAAGCAACATGATGCAATACATGGCATAATATGCGAGATGTGATATGCAATGCATATGCGTGCTCCGGAAGGGAAAAGATGAACAAGGCATCAACTTGGCAAACCAAGTATGCCGCTGGGAAGATGAGATGATTTCGGTTGAAATCGATATAAAGATCACCGGAATCGGATGCAGCGTTTGCAAATGACAAGCAAAACAAGGATGGCACAATTCTGTGATTAACAGCACGATGCCACTTAGTATGCAACAAGAAGCTAAGCTACTGCACTCCAACATAACAACAAAGCATATGACAGTGATGTACTCAAGATGCTTGACAAAACATGAACACTGAGCTACGGCTAAATCACACCAGAGCAGGTTCAAACAAGCATGGCAAAAGTGCAAAATATATCAGCTTCACAGACACGGTGAAAATACTGAACATGGCATAAACAGCATCAGGAAGCCATGTTTAGAGCAAGCAATCAACATGCTACAGGAACTTATGATCGCAAAAAAAGGCATGGCATGATTCTACTCAAAGCATAGAACAAAAGTCCTTTACTGACCATGAGCCAAAAAGGCACAGAAGATATGATGGCACCTCTATAAACATAGCAAATTTTATTACCAGATTCAGACTTAGCAGAAAACAGAGCATAGCATAACCAGCATCAGGAAGGCAACTTTGCGAGCCCAAACCACTCACCACACGGCCTTACATGACAACACAAACATACTAGCAGCAAGATGACATGCTCATGAAGCTAACCATGGCAAGAGCAAGTTCATAGCATGTATGGATCACTAACAACATCCATGGAAAAATTGAATAGCATGTTAACATTCTACCAGGAACATTTTATAGCAAAAGTAGAGCAAGATTGAGACATGTTAGGGCACTCCATAGTTTCAAAAAGGGGCATGGATGGATAGAGCACATCTATATGTCCAAAACTTCCTTACTGAAGATACTCAAAAGAAGCATGGATCTCACTGTAGCAACATGGATACATGACATCACAATAACAGCAGGAAAAAGACTTAACAAAATCCTAAGTCCCTGAAAACAGAAACATTGTGGAGGCTACTTTGCATGCTTGTGCTATTCACCACATAAATCACAAAAACACATGGAAAACACCTCTGTAAAGAAGGCATGGCATAGTTCAAAACACATGTAGAGCTCATGATTATAAGATGCACACATCAAATGCAACAAAAATGACAAAACATCATATTCTGATAAGTAACAGCAGTAAACATCATATAGCACTCTTGCAACGACGATTTAGGCATCAAGATGAACTCACACAAACATAGCACAATGGAACAAAATAAAGAGCATCTCATGATGAACATTTTGATATATTATGCACGCAAAACAGAGTAGTATGCAAGGAGATATGACGTGATGAACAGGGCTACATAATGTAGAAAAAATGAGGTCAACCTTCAGATCTAGGGTTCGGGGGGCGCGCGAACCGAGGTCGCCCGAGCTCGCCGGAGACGGGGCGGCAGCGGCCGGGGTCGGCCGGAGAGGACGCCGGAGGGACAGGGAAGGTCGCGGCCCGCCGGATCTGGTCGGGGTGCGGTCGCCGGCGAGGGGAGGCGAGGCGGCGGAGGGCGGCGCACCTCGGCTCGGGGCGCGGGGCACGCCGGCGAGGAGGCGTCGGGCAGCGCCGGAGCGGTGGCGGGACGAGGAACGGCGGCGGGGCGGTGCGCGGATCCCGCCCGGACGCGGTGGAGCGGGCGCGGGGCGGCGGCGCTCGGGCCGGGAGGGCCCCGCCTGGGCCCCGGCGGGCCATCGCGCGGAGTTGCGGGGATGTGGGCGTGGTAGCTCGGCGAATCCGGAGCTGACACGTGGTGGCGGACACGTCCGTCGGCTGGAAGAAGTGTCCGACGGCGGCGGGAGAAGAATTCTAGGGTTTGGACTGCGAGATTTAGACGGGGTGCACATATTTATAGCCAGGAGGAGGTAGGAGACTCCAAATGAGTTGCGATTTTCGCCCACACGATCGTGATCGAACAGTGGAGAGCATGGAGGGGGCTTAGATGGGTTATTGGGCTGTTTTGGAGGGGTGTTGGGATCAACACACAAGAGGCCTTTGCGGTTACCCGGTTAACCGTTGGAGTATCAAACGGCCTCCAAATGAAACGAAACTTGACAGGTGGTCTACCGGTGGTGTACCAAGGCCACATAGCAAACCTCGGTCCATTCCGAGAACGTTTAACACCCACTCACGAAAAGAGACAAGAGGGGTGCGCCGGTGCATGTGGGAGTGTCAGATTGCAAAACGGACAACGGGGAAAATGCTCGGATGCATTTGACGAACACGAATGCAAATGAGATGCACATGATGACATGATATGAAATGCATGACATGAACAAAATGCAAAACGAAATTCAAAAACCCAACCATGGAGGAAATATCATAGCACATAGCCGAAAATGGCAAGAGTTGGAGTTACAAATATGGCAAGTTACATCCGGGGTGTTATAGGTATCCACATTGGCGTTCTTGAACTCCGTTCCGTCGTCGCTTCGAACCTTCTTGATCTTCACTTCAAATTGGTTTTGGGCTTTCCTAGTGAAGTTCTTGAAGATCTTTTGGACCTGCGATTTATCATCAAAAAAGAACACCCACGTAAAATCTTGAAAAGTCGTCAACAATGACCAAACCGAACGAGTTACCACTAAGACTCTTGTAGGCATTGGGACCGAAAAGATCCATATGAACTAGCTCAAGCGGCCTTCTCGTGGTCATGATGTTCTTCACGGGATGACTTCCTCCAACCTGTTTTCCTACTTGACAAGCGTTGCAAAGTCTATCCTTGTCAAATATGACATCTTTAACACCAAGTATATGATCACCTTTAATAAGCTTATCAAGATTTTGCATGCCCACATGACCTAACCTTCTATGCCATAACCAACCTTTATAATATTTAGCAATTAAGCAAGTATGAGGTTGAGCTCTCTTAGTGAAATCAACAATGTGTAGGTCACCTCTACGAATACCGGTAAAGACCATATTATGATTATCTCTTCGAAACACTTGGCAATCTACTTCAGTAAATAGAACATTGAAACCGAAGTCAGCTAGTCGAGATACAGAAAGTAGATTATAACTAAGAGATTCAACGAGCATAACGTTTTGGATAGAGCTATCATGGGAGCTAGCCACCTTACCAAGGCCAACAACCTTACCCTTGGAGTTGTCACCAAAAGTGACATACTGGCAGGGACCATCGTTCTCTGCAAGCTCATGAAACATGTCCTTATCTCCAGTCATATGATCAGTACATCCCCTATCAAGAACCCATTCCTTTCCTCCGGCCATGTAACCACGAAGGTTAGCCATAAGAACAAAGTGTCTCATTGACTCATCAAATTCAAAGTCACTATCATCATCCTCATCATAATATCCATGTTCAACATCATCATCTGAATGGTCATCACCTAGAGAGAGTGATTCATTAGATTTATGACCATGACAATGTGCATGTTTATGAATTCTAATAATTTGCGAGATGATGCCACTAATGACTCCAACACCTCCTTTGGGACGCATAAGGTCATGGAGCTCAAATAGACAATCATCAAATTTAGGATCACTAGGATCCATATTTTGAAAACCAATGGACTTTTGAAGAATCTCATCTAGATTTTTCAAGGAATGGTTCGGAAAGCGCTCCTCAAGATATTTCCATATAGTATAAGCACATTCAAATGCAGGCAAGCATACACGCAAATTCCTAGGCAATCCTCTCTTGATAAGTTCAATAATTCTAAGATTGCGGGTCATGTCAAGATACTCATCGAGGGTAGAATGCAAAGGATCAATGGGGGGCACATAAGGGCTAGTAATATACTTGTTCAAATTATGTTCATTGAAAATATCAAACATCTCATTCTTCCAAGAACTATAGACCTCTCCATCAAGCATAGGCACTCTACGTCTAATACTCACGATTGTAGACTCATCCATCTTCCTCCAATGGCGATTAAACCAAAGCAATGGAGACCAAAGCTCTGATACCAATTGAAAGGATCGAGAAGAGGGGTCTAGAGGGGGGCTGATTAGACCCTCAACAAGTAAAAGTGGCAGTTTTTAGGTTCTTCAAGTTGAGGTGGAGTTTTAGCACAAGTTTTAACATTCACAATACATTTCAAGCAAGCATGACAAGAGTATATGTAGCAGAAAGAATAAACCATGCTAATTGCAACAAAGTAAATGGATGGGAATTGAGTGTGCAAATGCAGTGAAGACACAGAGATTTTTGGCGTGGTTCCGATAGGTGGTTCTATCATACATCCACGTTGATGGAGACTTCAACCCACGAAGGGTAACTGTTGCGCCAGTCCACGGTGGGCTCCACCCATGAAGGGTCCACGGAGAAGCAAGCTTGTCTATCCCACCATGGCCATCACCCACAAAGGACTTGCCTCACTCGGGTAGATCTTCACGAAGTAGGCAATCTCCTTGCCCTGAACTTCTTGGTTCAACTCCACAATCTTGCTCCCAAGCGACACCTAACCAATCTAGGAGACACCACTATCCAAAAGGTAATAGATGGTGTGGTGATGATGAACTCCTTGCTCTTGTGGTTGAACTAATAGTCTCCCCAACACTCAACTCTCTCTCTCAGATTTGGATATGGTGGAAAGATGATTTGAGTGGAAAGGAACTCGGGGAAGGCTAGAAATCAAGATTCCTGTGGTAAGATTGGTATATCCTGATCTCAACACATGAGTAGGTGGTTCTCTCTCAGAAAATGTATGCTGCAAGTGTAGGCACGTTCTGATGGCTCTCTCTCATATGGAGAAGGGGGTGGAGAGGTATATATAGCCTCCACACAAAATCCAACCGTCACACACATTTGACCCAACTCAGTCAGACCGAATAGAAGAACTCGGTGAGACTGATTTAGTTCAAAATGTGAACATTAGGAATCTCGGTGGGACTGACTGGGACAACTCGGTGGGACCGATGTGCTAGGGCTTAGGGCAAACATCAACTCGGTGGCACCGATTGCATCAACTCGGTGGCACCGATTGCATCAACTCGGTGAGACCGAAGTGAAGCAATAAGGCAACATAGTGAATGTCAAGGCAACTCGGTGAAACCGATTGCATAACTCCGTGAGACCGAAATAAATGCAACAAGTCACAGAATGCTGGCAAAGCCATCTCGGTGAGACCGAGTCTGTATCGGTGTGACCGAACTGTTAGGGTTTCTGGCAGTGGCTATGTCATATGAACTCGATGGCGCCGAATAGAAAGAATCGGTGGGGCCGAGTTGGAGTTTGGGATTTTGAAATATTTGGAATGAGAAAGTGGTTGAGGGCTTTGGAGCAATATCACTAAGCACTTGAGCAAGTAGACCATTAAGCAACACCTCGTCCCCTTTTAATAGTATTGGCTTTCCTATGAACTCAATGTGATCTTGGATCACTGAAAATAAAATGAAGAGTCTTGAGCTTTTGCCAATATGTGTCCTTAGCATTTTGAGGGGTCCACATCTCTAGTCCTTTCGACACCATTGTTGAACTTGTCTGAAATGCACTAGACAAAAGCATTAGTCCAATAAGAGATATGTTGACATTAATTACCAAAATCACCCAGGGAGCAGTTGTGCTTTCACCGAGGTAATTTGCTCCAACTGCGAGAGCACCTTACGGTCCTTCCGGGCCGCGGTTTTGGGGTCGGCAAGAGCAAGGTGGAGCATCTCAAGCTCCTCCTTCGTTCGCCGCCCCTTCACCTGAAGGTTTTCCCGTGCTTCAAACATGCCCTTCAGGATCTCCTCGACATCAACAACCCGCGCTTGGTCCTTGTCTCCGGCCGCCTTTTCGGCGGCCCGGGGCTTCTCCGCATCCGCGGCCACAGCCTCGTGCTGCTTCACCTCCTGTCGAGCTATTTTGAGCTCAGCCTGAGCTTCTCAAGCTCTCCTAACGCTGCTGTCATTAAAACAGTTCGGCCTTAGTTTTTTCCAGCAAGACTTATCACCAGTCTTTTTGTGCAAAGTATAAACGCAAACTTAACTTGCTTACCTCGAGATTGCACAAATCTCTGTTCACCAGGTCGAGGTCCTTCTGGGACCTCTTGAGCTTCCGGTTCATCTCCGCAATCTCGTCGAGTTGAGGTCGAAACCTGGCAGCAAAAATCCTTATTACAAAGGCAACAATTGAAGTGCCAGTGGAACTGCATTCAAGCAGCACCATGGGGGCTCTATGACAGGCTCCTATCAAATTTTGCAACCCCAATGCCGGTTTCTAGAAACCAACTTTGTGCTTTGGGGCTACTCACCCACTAAGCCATGTAGAAGGCTGTGGAATTATGTCCTCTAACAAATTAAATTCGGTTCAAGGGTAGAATCATACCATAGAGCCCATTACAAGGTTCTTAAAAACCTCATGGAGGCCGGCCCCCACAGACCAGAATCCATGTAGCGCCGCGCCTACCATGGCGTGGTGCTCCTCCTTAAGGCAAGAGCTCTTTAGGATCTCCTCCACCTCCTCGGTCCACCCCATGCCAGCCCGTCCTTGGGTAGCTGGCGGGGTGGCGGGATGACCTTGGACTTAGGCACCGATGTGCCTGCCCGAGTGGTCTCCTCCTGCGGTGGTGGAGCTGAAGCAGATATTGCCTGGACCAATGACGGGCCCAGCCCCACTTCAATGACCTCGGGGTGTTTCTCCCTCGGGTCTTGTTGGGCCGAGGTGTCGACCTCGGCCATGATGGCCACCTCTTCGGGCCTTGTCGTATTGACTTCGGGGGTCGGGGTGGATGTTGCCTAACCCTAACCCGTCTTGTGCGGGGGTAGGATTAGCGGGCTCTGGAGTCCTGCTGGCAGGCGGCAATCCACTTGACGAACCGCTGAGAATTACCCTGGACGGACTACGTAAGAAAGGACGCTCTATGAAGCTTTCCCTTGCTAAAAGAACTTATCAAGATAAAAAGAACGTATAAAGACGATGGCTTACCCTCGAGGCGCTGGTTTCTTCCTCCCCATTGCGAGGAGGTCTTCTTCCAAGTCACCAGAGAGCTCGACTCTCTTCAGTAACTTGTCGCTGGCTTTGGCCGAGGTTCTCTTTGGCCTCTTTGAGCCCTTGGGCTGCATGCCGGCCTCGGTGTCCTCTGACATTGTCCTCTTCCCTTTCGGGGGAGGAACCTCCTCAACGTCACCCTCCTCCACATCGCCCTTATGGGTCTTCCGGGTTCCTCCCCCGACTTGGAGGAGGGTGACGTTGAGGAGGTTCGTCCCTTTGGACCACCCGGCTTGCCCATCTGGGACTTCGTCCCTTTGGGGGCCACTACGTACGGCTCCTTGATCAGGAGCGCCGTAAGCAAGGGGTCATGGGCTCCTTTGGTAGTGGAGCCAGGCATCGCACCCCTTGTACCCAAGCCAGCCACTTCTGCAAGGTGTCAAGCATAATGATTCATTGAATTCCGCTCCTTGATATGAAGGACAGAAACATTGACCAGTGTGTAAGATCACTTACCCGGGGGGCTTCATAGCCGTCCTCGAGGGTGCGGTCCACCCCTTCCTTGGGGATCTTGTCCTTGGCTAGCTTCATGGCTTTGTCCACATAGCGTCCAAGGTGGAGCGGAAGAAGGCAGTGAGGGGGCTGATTGCTTGAATCTACGTTGGTAATTCCCCAAAGAGGAGAGGATGATGCAGCACAACAACGGTAAGTATTTTCCTCGGTTATGAAACCAAGGTTATCAATCTAGTAGGAGAACCAAGCAACACTATGTAAACAACACCTGCACACAAACAACAAAAACTTGCAACCCAACGCGTATGATGGGTTTTCAATCCCTCCTCGGTATTAAGATAGATTAAATTGTATGAGATTTGATAAATAGATCTAGCAAAAACACAAAATAAAATAAATGAAGAAAAAGTGCAGCATGGTATTTTTGGGTTTTTGGATAAATAGATATGAAAATAATATGATAGGAAATAGATCCGGGGGTCATAGATATCACTAGAGGCTTCTCTCGAGAAAATAGCATACGATAGGTAAATAAATTACTGTTGGGAAATTTATAGAAAAGCAAATAATTATGATGATATCCAAGGCAATGATCATGTATATAGGCATCATGTCCAAGATTAGTAGGCCGACTCCTGCCTGCATCTACTACTATTACTCCACACATCGACCGCTATCCAGCATGCATCTAGTGTATTAAGTTCATGGAAAAACGGAGAATTCAATAAGAATGATGACATGATGTAGACAAGATCTATTCATGTAGGAATAGACGCCATCTTGTTATCCTTAATAGCAATGATACATGCGTGTCATGTCTCTTTCTGTCACTGAGATTGAGCACCACAAGATCGAACCCATCACAAATCACCTCTTCCCATTGCAAGAAAAATCAATCTAGTTGGCCAAACCAAACCAAATTTTTGGGGAAGCAATACGAGGCTACAAAGATCATGCATAAAAGATTCCAACAAAGACTCAAATAATATTCATGGATAGATCTGATCATA
Source organism: Triticum aestivum (assembly GCF_018294505.1). Taxonomy (NCBI): domain Eukaryota; kingdom Viridiplantae; phylum Streptophyta; class Magnoliopsida; order Poales; family Poaceae; genus Triticum; species Triticum aestivum. The sequence goes on from NC_057814.1 coordinate 352,955,974, forward strand.
AACTCACAATACATCGGATCCCAACAAACACACCGCAAAATGTCGTTACATCGAATAGATCTCCAAGAACATCGAGGAGAACATTGTATTGAAGATCGAAAAGAGAGAAGAAGTCATCTAGCTACTACCTACGGACCCGTAGGTCTGTGCTAAACTACTCACGCATCATCGGAGGGGCAACAAGGATGATGAAGTACCCCTCCATGATCATTGACTACTCCAGCAGAGTGCGAGAAAAGGCCTCTAGATTGAATCTGATGGTTCTGGAACTTGCGGCGGCGAAAACTATATTTCCTTGACTCTCCTAGGGTATTTGGGATTTTAGTGTATTTATAGAGCCGATTGTCGGTGGAGAAGCCTCCCGTGCATTCGGCGCGCCTAGGGCCTATGGCGCGCCCTGGTGCCTCGTGGGCCCCACGAGCCTCCTCTAGTGCACTTCCTTTGCATCCTAGGTGTGTTCTGGCAAAAAAATCTCCAAAATGTTTTGTGGCATTTGGACTCCGTTTGGTATTGATTTTCTACGAAGTAAAAAAACAAGCAAAAATAGCAACTGGCACTGGGCGCTATGTCAATAGGTTAGTCCCCAAAAATGATAAAGTTGCTAGTAAATGAGCGTAAAACATCCAAGAATGATACTTTAATAGCATGGAATAATAAAAATTATAGATACATTGGAGACGTATCACAGGACCATGTCCTCAGGCTTTTGTGCCCACATCGGGGCAGCCCGAAGTTGGAGAGTGAGCATGCGGCGGTTGAGCTTGACGTTTATGACGTTGGCGAGCTTGATCTTTCCCGTGGTGGACTACCATTTAACCCTTTGGACAAGGTCCTCCACCTCCTTCGGTTTCCCCCAGACGACGCCCTTCTCTTTCAAAGACTTGAGCTTCTCGAGGGGTCCGACCGAGAAAACTGGGACCGCGGCCTGGCCAGGGGCGAACAGTTCGGTGATGTAGAACCATTCTCGCTGCCACTCCTTCACTGTCTCGATGAAGGTGCCCTTGGGCCATTCATCTCCCTGGTTCTTGCTAATTATGGCCCCTCCACACTCCGCAAGGTCAGGGCCACTGGATTTCGGCTTGATTCCAATAATATTCAGCCACAAGCTGAAGTGTGGCTCACAGCGGAGAAAGCCCTCATAGACCATGATAAAGGAGGTGAGGTCGATGGTGGAGTTCGGGGCCAGATGATGAAAATCCATCATGTAGTAAAACATCACCCCATGCTCAAAAGGGTGCAGCAAGAACCCCAGCTCTCGGACGAGGTGGGGGACGAAAACTACCCACTCCCCGGCATTGGGAGCAGGCACTTCCTGGCCAGCGGCGGGAGCACGGGTGGCAATGTCGGCGGTTAGGTACCCCACATTGTGCAGCTCCAGGATGGTGCCATCAGTCACGATAGAACCACCCTAGTGCCCCTAGAGGGTCTCGGCCGTGGCTGGCAAAAGAGGATGGACTCTGCCGGAGGAAAGAGATGCAGGATTGGACCTGGGCACTGGAGCTAGACGAAGCAGTAGATGGGGAGAATGGGAATGTGGTCAGTTGCGCTGTCCGCCCTTTTGCTCTTATAGGCCTATGAAAGCCCAAGAGTCCCCCTCGCCGCACTGATAAACTCGCCACTCCCATCAAAGATGCCATTGAGCATATGGGGGAAACAAAATCTTGATGATATATCCCTAAGAAAACAGGCACGATCTATGCCTCGAAGGGACGTGCCATTATTTTTTTGCCTCGGGCCGCGATTTGAGGAGAGCAGTAACTACTCGACCGGTCATGCGGTGAGCCGTTTCGATAAAGTTGTCAGTTTGAGTGGAACATCTCATGCTGAGGTACTTGGTCTTCGAGGCTAAGTTATCTAATCTCTTCGGGCAAAGGGAACAAGTTCAGTCGAGCTTCAGCTGGCATCACTCCCTTGAAGGAGTGGTTCGAATATTACAACGAGGAACTCGTCTATCGAGCGAAGGACTTCGAGGAAGATCTGAGGTTGTTATCATCAGGAAGATATGATACGTCTCCAACGTATCTATAATTTTTGATTGTTCCATGCTGTTATATTATCATTCTTGGATGTTTTATATTCATTTTATAACATCTTTATATCATTTTTTGGCACTAAACTATTGACATAGTGCCCAGTGTCAGTTGTCGTTTTTTTGCTTGTTTTTACTTCACAGAATATCCATATCAAACGGAGTCCAAACGCAGGGAATTTTTTTGGAGATTTTCTTCTGCCCAGAAGGCAACTTGGGTGCCAAGGAAGTGCCATAGGGGAGGCCCGTGGGGCCCACAAGACACCTGGGCATGCTAGAGGACCCTAGCGCACCCAGGTGGGTAGTGGGGCCCATGGGAGTCCTTTCCACCAGCGCTAAGCTCTACAATTATCCAAATATTCTAGAAAACCTAGGGGAGTCGACGAAACACAATTCTAGCTGCCGCAAGATCCAGTCTGGAGGCTCTTGCCGGCACCTCGCCGGAGGGGAACACGATCACGGAGGGGTTCATCATCCTCATTGGTGCTCCTCTGATCATGCGTGAGTAGTTTACCACAGACCTATGGGTCCGTAGGCAGTAGCTAGATGGCTTCTTCTCTCTTTTTGATTCTCAATACAATGTTCTCCTCAATGATCTTGGAGATCTATTTGATGTAATGACATTCTATGGCGTGTTTGTTGGGATCCGATGAATTGCGAGTCTACGATCAGTTCTATCTATGAATATTATCTGAGTCTTCTTTGATATCTTATATGCATGATTGTTATAGCCTCGTATTTCTTCTCCAAAACGTTGGTTTGGTTTGTCCTACTAGATTTATTTTTCTTGCAATGGGAAGAGGTGCTTTGTGATCAGTTCGATCTTGCGGTGTCCTCACCCAGTGACAGAAGGGGTAGCAAGGCACACATGTATCGTTGCTACTAAGGATAAAAAGATGGGATCTATTCCTACATGAATAGATCTTGTCTACATCATGTCATTGTTCTTATTGCATTACTCAGTTTTTTCATGAACTTAATACACTAGATGCATGCTGGATAGCGGTCTATGTGTGGAGTAATAATAGTAGATGCAGGCAGGAGTCGGTCTACTAATCTTGGACGTGATGCCTATATGCATTATCATTGCCTTGCATATCGTCATAACTATTTGCTGTTTTATCAATTGCCCAACAGTAATTTGTTTACCCATCGTATGCTATTTTCTCGGGAGAAGCCACTAGTGAAATCTACGGCCCCCGGACCTATTTTCTATCATATTGTTTTCAGATCTATTATTCCAAAAGCCCAAAAACACCTTGCTGCACTTTTTATTTATTTATTTTATTTTGTGTTTTCGCTAGATCTATTTTATTTACCCAATCTCATACAATTTTATCTATCTAGATACCGAGGAGGGATTGACAACCCCTCTTACGCATTGTGTTGCAAGTATTTGGTCTTTGTGTGCAGGTACCGCTTACATAGTGTTGCTTGGTTCTCCTACTGGATTGAAAAACATGGTTTCATACCTGAGGGGAATACTTACCATTGCTGTGCTGCATCATCCTCCCCTCTTCGGGGAAATACCAACGCACATACAAGCAATCAGGTAGAAATTCTGGCACTGTTGCTAGGGAGACATCATCAACATCTATCAGGTTCCTGATCACAAATCTCATCTCCTTGCCATTTACTTTATTTGCCATTTGCCTCTCGTTTTCATCTACCCCACTTCTAAAATGTTTTTACAAAAATACAATTTTTTTGCCTTTTTACTTGCCTTTTTTGTTTGCCTTTTTCTCATTCGATCTTTAGTTTGCTTGTGTTGCCATGTGCCTCCTATTTTCTTGCATCTCCGCTTGCTAAAAACCTATTGATATGGATCCTCATCGTCTTGCTAATATTTTTAAAAGATCCAATTATTATGAACCAATTTCTAGTGATTTGAGTGCACTAGATTATCTTTATGAAGTTTTGCTTGAAAATCGTGAATCTGAAAATTGTGATGAAGTGTTAGAGGAAGAAATTTATAAAGTGATTCACGATTGGTCCTTGAAAGAAAAGCATGATTGCAATGATGTTACTATAAATTATATTAATGTCAATTGTGTTAATGATATGCAAAACCACAAGCTTGGGGATGATAATTTTGTTATGTCCACTACTTATTGCAATGATCATGATTGGGGTGATAATGTTTCTTACGATCTTGAAAATTTATTTTAGCCTCATGATGAATATGATATTGATAATAATGTTCACAATAATATTGAAAGTGGGTTCGGAAGAGCGTCAACTTTAGGTAAATATAATCCCACATATTTGGAGAGTGTTCAATCTTATCAAATTTTTGATGAAAGTGGGTTTGGAGAGGTCATGACTTTAGTTGATGTTAATCTCACTATCTTGGAAGATTATAAAACTTATATGCATGTAGATCATGAAGAGAAAATTTTATATGATAGCTATATTGTTGAATTTGATTATGATCCTACATGTAATTTTATGAGAGAGGAAAATATTGTGGTAGAAATTTACTAAATTACCTCTCGTTATGTTGAGATCGTCAATGTTTTATTCTTCTACCTTGCATATGCTACAAATTTCTTGTCTTGATAATTTGTTTGCTTATAAAATGACTATGCATAGGAAGTATGTTAGACTTAAATGTGTTTTTCGCATATTTCATGATGCTCTCTTTGTGTTTCAATTATTATCTTTCATGTGAGCATCATTAAAATTATCATTGCCTAGCTAAAAGGCTTTAAAGAAAAGCGCTATTTGGGAGGCAACTAATGAATAATTTTTTTCACCTCATTTTTTTTCTGATTTTGTGTGTTCACACAATTATTCTACTGTTGTGATTGTGTTTTTATATTTTAATTAGTGTTCGTGCCAAGTAAAGTATTTAGGATAGCTTTGGGTGATAGTTGATTTGATCCTGTTGAAAAACAGAAACTTTTGGGCCCAGTAGCTGAATTGTTAAAAATCACAGAAGCGATTAAAAATACTAAATGTTTTACACAAGATTGATATACAAATTGCCTCTATTGTCCTAATTTTTTTAGAATTATTGGAGTTACATAATTATGAGTAAAACTCAAGTCTTTACATACTATTCTGTTTTTGATAGATTCTGTTTTCGTTGCATTGTGTGCTTATTTCGATGAACCTATGGATTGTATCGGGGGGTATAAGCCATGGTAACGTTAGAATACAGTAGGTATAATGCAATAATAAAATATGAATGGGTTTACAACAGTACCTAAAGCAAAGATTGGTTTTCTTATACTAACGGATCTCACGAAGGTTTTGTTAAGTTTTGTGTAATTAAAGTTTTCAAGTTTGGGCTGAGACCAAGATGGATGAAGGAATAAGGAGTGAAAAGAGCCTAAGCTTGGGGATGCCCATGGCAACCCAAGGAAATATTTAAGGAGAACCTAGCAACTAAGCTTGGGGATGCCCCAGAAGGCATCCCCTCTCTCTTCTAACAACCATCGGTAATTTTACTTGGAGCTATATTTTTATTCGTCACATATCATAAGTTTTGCTTGGAGCGCCTTGTATTATATGAGTCTTTGCATGTTTTACTTTTTAGTTTGTCGCAATCATCCTTGCTGGACACACCTATTTGAGAAAGCCATAGTGATGTTATGATTTGTTATAATTGCTCTATGTGCTTCACTTAAATGTTTTGAGCTATGGAATTGCTCTTGTGCTTCACTTAGATTAATTTGAGAGTTAGTAAATCTTTAAATAAATTTTCTCATGCTTCACTTATATTATTTTGAGAGATGCAAAATTTGTATGCTCATGTTCTTCACTTAAATTTATTTGAGGGCTTGTCATAAGCAACAGTAATATATTAATCTAGTCCCAAAGTGATAGATATTCAAGCGGGATATAATAAAAACTTTCATGAAGATCATTGAACAAAATAGACTAGATTCTTGATAATAGTTTTGAGATATGATGATAGTAATATGTGAGTTATGTTGGTGAGTAATTATGTTTTAGTAAGTATATTGGTGTTAAGGTTTGTGATTCCCTATGCAAGCACGAAAGTTAATAGTTATGCAATGAAATTACATCCTACTTGCACTGCATTATTTGGTGTTAGTTACGTTCGATCCTCGTTTATGTGAATTTTTGTTTTTTGGTTGGTTGCTTCTCAATCTATTTGCTAGACTTTCCTTGTACTAAGTGGGAATACTAATTGTGCATCCAAAACCCTGAAACCAAGTTGTGCCAAATGAGTCCACCATACCTACCTATATGCGGTATTTGCATGCCGTTCTAAATAAATTTGTATGTGCCATCTCTAAACTTCAAAATGAATTTCGTTTTTGTTTGTCCATACCTCTCATGAAGCGGGAGGAGGTGGAAAATATTTTTCCATGCTAGATGTGTTATTCTCAAGATGAGTGTTTATTCAGTTATCATTGCACGAGAGTGTGGCGGTAATAGGGATGCCCATTCCCGAAATCAAAAAGAAATTTACTTTATGTTGTCAACTAATAAATTCCTTTGAAAGTGTTGGTATGGAAGGCATCCGTGGATACGGCTAGCCATGGATTGTGAAAGAATGCTGGAAAAAGGAATAAACTTTCTTTTATGTTTGGGACCCGCCTATGATGTATCTAGCATGGAAAGTATTGGGAATTCTCGGTCGTTTTCGTTGACGGGAAAAGCATGCCTCTCAAAAAAAGTATCTCTCAATTTAAGCTTTGAGCTCTGGCACCTCTATCAATCTCTGCTTCCCTCTGCAAAGGACCTATATATTTACTTTTTGTAATTTTTTTATTTGAGTCTCCATCTTCTCTTATAAAGCACCAATAAGGGAGCACTATGATCATATGTGTGTACTAGATGTAGCTAATATTCGAGTGTGTTTCATGAATGGATCAATGATTGAGCATGATGGGCTAGGGATAACTTTATTTAGTGTTGATATTTTGAAAGACATGGTTGCATGTTGATATGCTTGAGTATTGGAATCTTCATGTCAAATATAGACTATTGCTTTGAATGACCTAAAAGTCCAAATGTCCATCCTACAAAAGAAAAAAAATATGTGATGAACATGTCAGGCATCATTCCACATCAAAAATTGGTTTTTATTATTTACCTACTCGAGGACGAGCAGGAATTAAGCATGGGCATGCTGATACGTCTCCAACGTATCTATAATTTTTTATTGTTCCATGCTATTGTATTATCATTCTTGGATGTTTCATATTCACTTTAGAGCAACTTTATATCATTTTTTGGGACTAACCTATTGACATAGTGCCCAGTGCCAGTTGTTGTTTTTTTCCCTATTTTTTACTTCACAGAATATCCATATCAAACGGAGTCCAAATGCAGCGAAACTTTTTAGAGGTTTTTCTGCCCTAAAGACAACTTGGGAGCCAAGGAAGTGCCAGAGGGGAGGCCCGTAGGTCCCACAAGACACAAGGGCACACCAAAGGCCCCTGCGTGCCCAGGTAGGTAGTGGGGCCCACAGGAGTCCTTTCCATCACCTCTGAGCTCTATAAATACCAAAATATTCCAAAAATCCTAGGCAAGTCGACGAAACACAATTCCAGCCGCCGCAAGTTCCAAAACCAAGAGATCCAATCTAGAGGCCCTTTCCGGCACCTCGCTGGAGGGGAACACGATCATGGAGGGGATCGTCATCCTCGTTGGTGGTCCTCTGATGATGCATGAGTAGTTTACCACAGACCTCGAGGTCCGTAGGTAGTAGCTAGATGGCTTCTTCTCTCTTTTTTATTCCGAATACAATATTCTCCTCAATGTTCTTGGAGATCTATTTGATGTAATGACTTTTTACGGTGTGTTTGTTGGGATACGATGAATTGCGAGTTTATAATCAGTTCTATCTATGAATATTATTTGAGTCTTATTTGATCTCTTATAAGCATGATTGTTATAGCCTTGTATTTTCTTCAAAACTTCGGTTTGGTTTGGCCAACAAGATCGATTTTTCTTGCAATGGGAAGAGGTGCTTCGTGATGGGTTCAATCTTGTGGTGTCCTCACCCAGTGATAGAAGGGGTAGCGAGGCACGCATGTATCGTTGCTATTAAGGATAAAAAGATGGGGTCTATTCCTACACGAATAGATCTTGTCTACATCATGTGATCGTTCTTATTGCATTACTCTATTTTTCCATGAACTTAATACACTAGATGCATGCTGGATAGCGGTCGATGTGTGAAGTAATAGTAGTAGATGCAGGCAGGAGTCGGTCTACTAATCTTGGACGTGATGCCTATATACATGATCATTGCCTTGGATATCGTCTTAATTATTTTCTATTCTATCAATTGCCCAATAGTAATTTGTTTACCCACCATATATTATTTTCTCGCGGGAAGCCACTAGTGAAATCTACGGTCCTGGATCTATTTTGTATCATATTGTTTTCAGATCTATTATTCCAAAAACCCAAAAAAACTTCCTTCACTTTTTATATATTTATGTTATTTTGTGTTTTTGCTAGATCTGTTTATCCAATCTGATACAATTTTACCTATCTCAATACTGAGGAGGGATTAACAACCCCTCTTACGCATTGAGTTGCAAGTATTTGTTCTTTGTGTGCAGGTATCTCTTACATAGTGTTACTTGGTTCTCCTACTGGATTGATAACCTTGGTTTCATAACTTAGGGAAATACTTGTCGTTGCTCTGTTGCATCATCCTCTCCTCTTCAGGGAATTACCAATGCAGATACAAGCAATCAAGATCGTCCTCGGAATAGAAGAACAATTTAGGGGCTACTGACGATGTCCTGGATATGGGGGTACTAACCCAGTTGGCCCATTCTCCATGGGTTGGGTCAGCAAGCCTTCATTCATGATCAAGATGGACTCCGGAAGCTGTAAGCAGGAGGCGTGATCAAGACTGCCTCCCCGAATACTTGACGTATACTCCAAGATCTCTACCGCCTCTTAGGTCTTAGTTACGGACCATGTAACCCTAGATATATATAAGCCATAGGGTTTAGCCCGTAGAGGGGAGATCAACACAAAATCATCCGCCTAGCCCTAGAGTTAGACCACACATTACAATCTTGAGGTAGATCAACTCTGCACTTGATACATCTTCATCACTATAAACAAGAGCAGGACGTAGGGTTTTACCTCCATCAAGAGGGACCGAACCTGGGTAAACATCGTTTCCTTCGTTCCTATTACCCTCGACCCGAGATCCACAGCTCGGCACCCCTACCCCAAGGTCTGCCGGTTTTGACACCGACACTTATCACATACTTCTCAAAGCGACAATGTATTTCATTCATTTAATCATTTGTCGAAGTTTTGATCTATATGTTGTCATCAATTACCAAAAAGGGGGACATTGAAAGTGCAACTAATCCCTAGGTGGTTTTGGTAGTTCATAACAACATATATCTCATTGAACTAATGACCATTCAAGTTAAAGATTTCAAGATGTTCAATGATTGGCATGGCAAGGACTAGTGATTGTGGACCCCACAAAATGCCAAGGACATGGATTTGAGTCCATAGGAAAGCCAATACTATTAAAATGGGATGAGGTTTTGATCATGATCTATTTGCTTAAGTGCTTAGTGATATTGCACCAAAACCCTCAACCACTTTCTCCATCCAAATATATCCAAACCCTACATTCCAACTCGGCCCCATCGAAATTTCCTATCCAGAGCCACCAAGTTCTTCTAGACATAGCCACTGCCAAACACTAATAAATCGGATCCACCGATATGGATCTCGGTCCCGCCAAGATGTCCTTGCCAACTCTCTGTTACTAGTTGCAATTATTTTGGTTCCATCGAGTTTTGCAATCTGCACCACCCAGATGGCTTGCCAACTTTCTGTTGCCTTATTTCTTCACTTCGGTCCTATCAAGTTGATACGGTCAGTGCCACCAAAACGAGGTTTTCCCTACCCATTGCAGATCTATCCCTTCGAGTTGTTCCAGTCGGTCCTACCGAGATTCCTAACGTCGATATCTTATACAAAGGCCGGTGCCGCCGAGATTTTGGTTTGGTGCCACTGCGTTGGGTCAAGAGTTATAATGGTTGGATTTTGTGTGTAGGCTATATATACCCTTCCACCCCCTCCTACTTAGTAAGAGAGCCATTGGAACGTGCCTACACTTCCACAGTTCATTTTCCGAGAGAGAGCCACCTACTCGTGTGTTGAGATCAGGAGATTCCATCCCTACCATTTGAACCTTGATTTCTAGCCTCCCCCAAGTTGCTTTCACTCAAATCCTTCTTCCACCATATCCAAATCTGTGTGAGAGAGTTGAGTGTTGGGGAGACTATTATTTTAAGTACAAGAGCAAGGATTTCATCATCAACACATCGTCTATTACCTTTTGGAGAGTGGTGGGAGATTGTTGGAGATACGCCATAGAGGCAATCATGTATGATGGTATTTCCTATGTGTTTATGAAAAATATAGTCTTTGGACATTATCAACGATGTGTATCAACAAGTACATGACTTTTGTGGGACAATGCATTGTATGATAACTGTCCCAAAAGGTCCATAGTCGAAAGTGTTGTGTGGATGCACAACTGACTAGACTAGCATATGACACAGTGGATGGCTTTGTCTCACTAGCCATGGAGCATTGGATGCTAGCCAGATAATATGGACTTGGAACAATCTGGTCGGATCCGACATAGTTAGATCCGAGTCGAGATAAGGTCCGAGTTGGACAGACCAAACTATGAGATGGAGCGATATGTCATGTGTGAGTCTCTAGTACAACATACGTTCTATGTCCTAGGACCTGAGCTGATGCATGTACTCGGGATGGTGCCACACCTACTTTGGACCACCAAACACTACTCAATGAGTGGGTAGTTACAAAGGTAGGTTTCGGGCTTGCCCAGACCCATGCTGCGAGACATAGTCGAGCAAGATGGGATTTGCCCCTCCGACCAGGAGAGATATACTCTGGGCCCCTTGTGTGATCCGACCAAGATAAGCATGGCCATGCGACAAGGATTATGAGATAATCCGGTTTGTGGTCAGCATCACTGGAACGAGAAAGAGGTTAGGCTAGCACAAGGATGACACACTCGCCTTGAGCCTGACAACATATAGCGTGTGGCAAAGGGAACGAAAGTGTGACATGTTGTACAGGTTCGCCAATCGGCTTCATTGTCTACTTGGTGATTGGCACGCCTTGGCAGAGGCCACTACCAACCGAGCAGGTCAGAGGTGATCCGACCTACGATCAAGCCGACTTGAACCTAAGGGGTCGCATGCTTAAGGGAAGGAACTTCTGAGGTCGGATCGGACTCCACGAGTTAGATGTGATCCTACCAGGACTCGGAACCAGGCCAAAAAAAATTGGGCTCTATGGTCCGTGCGAGGCCCAACTGTTGGGCCCGGGATGGATGCCTATATATAGTGGAGGTACAGCACACTCATGTGGTTGATCACTTCGACGCTGTCACTAGGTTTTGAATGTGTGGCACCCCGGCTCAGAGAAACCAAAACACCCCGTATTCCAGCCCAGAGATCAAGGAGAAGTCTTCTGGAATATGGCACTACTTAGCATATAACAAATCAGCTCTTTATTACAATCTATATGGGTACAGGGGGATTACAACGGCACGGCGACACTACTCCTGCCACGGTTGATCTATGCAAGCAGCAGAACAACACGAAGCAGCGGAATAACTCTAACAGCGAAACAACGACGATGGTGGTGAACTCCACTCTGCAGGGACTCTGGCTGGAACGCTTGTCCTAGCTCACAAACAAGGAATCCACGGGAAACAAGCAATCATATCTGGCATGACCTGCCAACTGGCATGACACGTCAGGTCAGTACATTGAATGTACTTGCTATCTCATAGAAACCAAGAGCAATCAAGACCGACAACAGCATGGCAATTATAGGTTTGTTAGCAATGATGAACATCATACTATCAGAACAACATGGCATGTACAACATGATACAGCTAGAACAATACGAGCATGGCATGAACATATGAACATGATGATACTAGCATGCAACATGATAACACTATCATGCACCAACTTACTCTGTCCGGGTTACCTCATAACCATCACATGCATAAACTTACCATCACGGACATCATACGATCAACTCAGGATCCAATCAAGCTTGGTATTACAATACCGTAGTAATCATTAATGACCACAAGGAGCTTGACCTTAACCCTTGACTCTCGCATAACACCACAAATATCCAACAACTTGGTATCCTCGATACCACGGTGATCATCTCATGATCACAATCAACCTCTTTCTCATCATCGAACCAGGGTTGTTATTAAGCACATTATTATTATTATTACTGTTGACCCATAGTGTGACCAACTAAAAGTTGGGCCCTTATCCGCGGGCGCGGCTATCGATAGATTTAATACACACTCTGCAGAGGTTAGCACACTATACCCACAACACGGAACCCATGGCCTCACGCTCCCATTCGGGTGGACCAATGGCGTTCCGACAAAACCGCTCTACTGTCATGACACTCTCCCAGCCACTCCGACCAACTCCCGTTTGGGCTAAGTGATGGGTGTCCCCGATGTCTACCAAAGACATCCAACGGCCACCGTCATGGCAAAACAATCAACGGTCCCAAATGGGGACAATGGTATACCAATCACAACAATGGGCACACATGGCTTATGTCGTCCTACCCGGCCAAGGTAGCGCCTGCGCATAACCTTCCCTCGTTGGATGCACCGGCGAGAGGCATGACAATAAACCCAGTTAGGACCCTCCCACAAAAGGCAAATGTGGTTGCACTGGTCAGCTCGATTTGGTGGCACCATGACTCAGCCAACAGTTGTTCAAGTTCATTTAAGTCCGGTTAAACTTGAATGCAAATGACGCTGAGCATTACAATATAACATGATGCAACTATCATGCATGATATCAACATAAACATGGGGGTACAACATAATCATCAACCATGAACATCACAGGTATAACACTACTCATAGCATAACATGACCACTAGCATCAACAATAAATACTAAGCAAGAACATGTCAAGAATACTACCAAGTAAGCATAAACTAGCTAGATGCAAAGGAACATGCATAATCACGGTACTCGGTAGAAGATGATAGTCATGCTCTATAGAACATCACCAACACCAACATGTACTACTACTAAGCATGACATATGAAAATCTTCAGCTTCCTGATGGCTCCCACCCACCTCCTCCCCGGCGACACCCACCACCTCCGGCGATCTCCACAACTGGCCTTCATTTTCTAGTTTCTCTCCAACTAATCTCTCCGGCGTGTTCTGATCTACACGCTCATACCCATCTCCCATGGGTTCCAATGTTGGATCTACCCTTGGCTTGGACTTCTCCTAGGGTTTGGTTTTTGCAGATAAGGTTTTTCGATCTACTGGTTTTTCAGTGCACCTTGTGGAGGATTCGGAGATCTTCACCATGGTAGTCTCTTTTGGGCGTCATGAATTTCGTCTAGATGAAGATTCTGTGGCGGCGGCCCTGGAGGCAGCCCTTGGTGGTTTGGCTATTGAGTTCATGGTTTTCTTGATCAAGGATAAGGTATTTGGATTTCAAGTCTCTTGCAAAGTAGTAGCCATGATTATTCTAAGTCTTAGATCTTTTGCATGTGATCATTTCAAATGTTACTTTCACCTTTGGGGTAACGGTGGCCCAAATTGGGGTCGTGAGTTTAAGATCTGGAAAATAGAATGTGATGCTGAGTGGATTCTTGTTAGTCCTTCCAAAAGGCGTGCTGCTCTTGGTTTGTTGGCCATGCATAAGAGACCTCCTAAGTCCTCGTTCAAATCTGCTAATTCTGTCAGCAAGAAAACTTCCTTTGCAGTTTTTCAAAACTACTCAGCCTGTCGTGGTTATCGTTATCCTGCCTCTGAAAATTGCATTCAAACTACTAAAGACCCGGGTTATTCTCTTCCACCACATGAGAGGGTAGTCATCCATCCCACATTGCCGGCGAATCTCCGGTGGACGTCGACGAGGCCTTCGATATCTTTTGGCACGATGCAAGATTTGCTATCCCCGGCTGATCGGGCGCCGCCCTTCTCGGGCGGGAATCATGGTTCTTTGAATGTGGACACACCTGGCCATGTTGGGCCATCTTCGGTGTGTGCCACGGTCCGGGAGGAGCGCACGTGTTCTGGGCCGTTGGATAGGGCCGAGTAGGATCTCTCTTCTAGGCTTATTAATATTCCTTCTTCGCAACAAGCAAGAGAAGTTTTTGACGATTTAATTTCTGGAATGGTTGAGGAAATTCACACATGTCAGATTTGCTTGGAAAAGGGACATTTTGCTTCTGCTTGCACGTCCAAACTCTGGTGCCTCTCTTGCTGCCGTGTCGGGCATGTTAAAAAAGATTGCAACAAATTTGCTCGGATCTTGGTGTAACAGCCTGGAATTTTGGCCCTTTTCTTTTTCTTTTGATTTATTGGTTTTTGCTCTGCTTTTCTTTTTGGAGTGGTTCTGTGGCCTTGTCACCTGGGAAATCATCCTCTTTTTCCCTCCCAAGAGGCTCATCATTCTCAAAACCTGCCAAGATCATGTCACTTCACTACTTGACCAAACCCTAATTTCTTTTTCTCAGGAATATTCTTTTTTCTATTAAAGGAACAACCCTGTCTGCCCTAGGTTGTGAAGCAACCTACATTTCTGTCCATCCAAAAACTCCCAAATAATTCTCATAATTTCTTTGGGTCATATATTTCTCAAATATGCCCAAACTTACCCGTTCTAGCCCAAGAATAATTTATTTGGGTCATATATTGCTCAAATATGCCCAAACTTGTTGGGCATTCTTTTATGTCCAAATAATTGCCTCATGCCAAAATTCAACTTTATTTGCCTAGCCAATCTTCGTCGGCAATTGTTCAAAGTTTCTGTCAGACAGAAGCCATTGTGAAGGAAGTACTAGCTAGGGTTATCCAAATGAGTTGAAATTTTGCATGACTCTTCATGTGCTCATATAATTAGCCTCCTCCAAATTTCAGACCCATCCAATCATCTATGTGAGCACAGGACCAAATCTTGGATTCTGGCAATATTTTCAGGTTGTGAAGCAAGTGCATTTTATATTGCTTCATTAATTCTGAGAAAATACCAGATTGTTCTCCTACCCAAATAACATCTCTCCACCAAATTTGGCACAATTTCAGTGAGCCATTATTTCTCTAGAATTCTTGCAAGTTTCTGGTCAGTGAAGATAGCTGTGAAGGAAGTACCATTTTGGTAAATCCAATTGGTATGAAATTTCTACAGCATCATTGTATGACCAAATCATTATGCCTTGCCAAATTTTAGCTCAAGTTCATGCTACATGTGAGTGCACCTTCCTGATCTAGTTTCTGGACCATAATGTGAGTTACAAAGCAAATATATTAGTTTGTGCTTCATTATGCTCCAAAAACTCCAGGATTATATTCCTTCCTAAGCTAATCACCCCAGACAAACCTGTTGGACCCAACCAAGTTACTGCGGATCAACAGTACACGTTCAAGTTTACTACAGTAAACTTCAGAGGTAGATAACCATTTAACCATAGCAGTTTTCACCGATCTACCACCGCAGTTGAAACCTCCCCTGGGTGAACTTACCACTAGACAACGTTTGCAAACCTTTGGCACCTTCTCCTCGCCAGCTCACGCGGTCACCACCTCTCTAGCATGCCATGGCCGATTCCAGGATGGTTTCTTGCTTGGCCCCCTCTCCCTCTCGTCGTCCTCGCGCTCGTGAGCGTGTCCAATAGCTAGCCAGCGTCATCACCATCCTCCTGGAGCCATCTCCCCCTCCGTAAGCGCCTCCGTCAGCGCTCGTCGTCGCGCGCCCACGGGTGCACTGTGCCTAACCGAGCATTAATGGCGCCGTGGCCGCTTCCCCTCTGCGCCCTCGGCCGCTCTTGCCGTGTGCATCTCTGTAGCTCATCCTCTCCCTCCCTCGTCGTGTTCCCGCGCCACCCCGTGCTCACTGAGCCTCGCCAGAGCATTGGCCGGACCCCCGCGGTGGCACCCGAGCCTGTGCCATCGCCCCGGCTATAAGTAGCCATCCCTGGCCTCGTCCGAGCACACGAGCCGCCCTCCCTCACTCGCAGAGCCCCGCCCGGCCTCTCCACCAAGCTCGAGGAGCTCCAGTTCCTCCTCCAGGGTCGCCATGTCCGCCTCGGCTTCGGACTAGATTGGCCCAACGCCGAGCCCTCCTCCATCTCTAGCCACCACCATCGGCTTCTCTGTGCCCCGTAGAGCCTCCCCAACCCATTCATTCGTCGCCAGAGTGCATGTGGCCGCGGCTCCCAAGGTTGGCCGCTGCCTCTGCCCTCGGCCGCTGCAACCCTTCGCCGCCATCCCGCTTCTCCCCGGCGCCCGCTAGCCCTCTGGATGGGTGCGGCATGCCCTCCCGCGTCCGCTGGTGCCCTCTCCTCGGCCAACGGTGGTCGGAGCCGGCCGGGCCACCACCGGTATCGCCCTGCTGAGGGAGTCCTCGATTAAGGGGTCCTTAGACAGCCGGACTATATCCTTTAGCCGGACTCTTGGACTATGAAGATACAAGTTTGAAGACTTCGTCCCGTGTCCGGATGGGACTCTCCTTGGCGTGGAAAGCAAGCTTGGCAATACGGATATGTAGATCTCCTCCCTTGTAACCGACTCTGTTTAACCCTAGCCCCCTCCGGTGTCTATATAAACCGGAGGGTTTAGTCCGTAGGACAACAACAATCATACCATAGGCTAGTTTCTAGGGTTTAGCCTCTACGATCTCGTGGTAGATCTACTCTTGTAATACTCATATCATGAAGATCAATCAAGCAGGAAGTAGGGTATTACCTCAATCGAGATGGCCCGAACCTGGGTCAACATTGCGTCCCACTCCTCCTGTTACCATCCGCCTTAGATGCACAGTTCGGGACCCCCTACCGGAGATCCGCCGGTTTTGACACCGACATTGGTGCTTTCATTGAGAGTTCCACTGTGCCGTCACCGTAAGGCTTGATGGCTCCTTCGATCATCGGCAACGATGCGATCCAGGGTGAGGTTTTCCTCCCCGGACAGATCTTCGTATTCGACGGCTTCGTACTGCGGGCCAACTCGCGTGGCCATCTGGAGCAGATCGAGAGCTACGCCCCTGGCCATCAGGTCAGGTTTGGAAACTTGAACTACACTGCCGACATCCGCAGAGACTTGATCTTTGACAGATTCGAGTCCATGTCAGGAGCGCCGCACAATCACGACGAGCATGACTTAGCTCTGCCATCGGACAGTGTTCGGGAGATCACACCTGCAACTGCTCCGGCCATCAATCCGGAACAAATTGCGCCATCTAAGGACTGGTGGATGGACCCCGCCACGGAGGCCGCACTCTCAGTGGCGATAGAGCCGAATACTGACTTCACCTCCTACGAGAGCCGTGTTGCCGAACCGTTGGATTCATCCCCGGCCACGGGCTCCGAGCCGCTTGTGTCCGTGCCTATCGAATCCGATTGGGCACCAATCATGGAGTTTACCTCCACGGATATCTTTCAGCACTCGCCCTTTGGTGATGTACTAAACTCGTTGAGGTCTCTCTCCCTGTCAAGAGACCCTTGGCCGAACTATGTCCTGCTAGAATGGGATGCGGACGACGAAGAAATTCGCTTCCCACCCACCACCCACTTAGTAGCCACTGTCGCTGATTTAACCGACATGCTCGACTTCGGCTCCGAAGACATCGACGGTATGGACGACGATGCCGGAGACGAACAAGAACCACCGCCCACAGGGAGCTGGACTGCCACCTCATCGTGTGACATATACATGGTGGACACTCCCAAAGAAGGCAATGGCGATAATACAGTAGAGGATAACCACTCCAAGAAGCAATCCAAGAACCGATGTCAGCGGCACCGCTCTAAGTCCCGCCATAGCAAAAGCAGCGATACCGGCACAAGAGACAATAACGCTCCGGATAGTGCCGAAGACGACGATAATCCCTTCCAGCCAGACCTTGAGCGGGAGGATGAACAAGCTAGCCCTCCGGAACAGGCAGCAGACGGAGAATCAGAGGATGACAATTACATGCCTCTCTCCAAAGACGAGGTGAGCCTCGGCGATGAAGAATTTATCGTGCCTTTGGATCCCGTCGAGCAGGAGAGCTTCAAGCGCCGGCTTATAGCCACAGCAAACAGCCTAAAGAAAAAGCAACAGCAGCTTCAAGCTGATCAAGATCTGTTAGCGGACAGATGGACTGAAGTCCTTGCAGCCGAGGAATACAAACTCGAACACTCAACCAAGAGTTACCCAAAGCGCAGGTTGCTACCCCAACTCGAGGAGGAAGCATTGAAACCCGCATCACCAGCGTATGATGCGGCTGATCGGCCACCTCATGGCCGAGACAGAGAGGCATATCAGCCCGAAGTCCAGACCGCACCCCGCCGCCATTCAGACAAAAATACCAAGGCCCGGAGCAACACGCGAGACCTGCGAGACGTATTGGAAAACAAAGCAAAACATGCAAGATCGATCTATGGATCACGGGGGGGCGCCCCAACGCGTGACGGTGATCATCACGCCGGATACATTAAAAGCAAGTCCGGCCGAGCCGAATACAACAGACAAGACTCGTATGAACTGCGTCGTGACATAGCCCGGCACAGAGGCGCCGCACACCCCTTATGCTACACCGATGAAGTAATGGATCATGAATTCCTAGAAGGGTTTAAACCCGTGAACATTGAATCATATGATGGTACTACAGACCCCGCGGTACGGATAGAAGATTTATTTCTCCACATTCACATGGCCCGCGGGGACGATCTACACGCCATCAAGTACCTCCCGCTAAAACTCAAAGGGCCGGCTCGGCATTGGCTGAATAGCTTGCCGGCAAGCTCCATCGGAAGTTGGGAGAGCCTGGGAGATGCATTCCTGGACAATTTCCAGGTCACTTATGTGCGACCGCCGGATGCTGACGATTTAAGTCACATAACTCAGTAGCCAGAGGAATCGGCCAAAAAATTCTGGACCCGGTTCCTAACTAAGAAGAACCAAATTGTCGACTGTCCGGATGCAGAGGCCTTAGCGGCATTTAAGCATAACATCCGTGACGAGTGGCTCGCCCGGCACCTCGGTCAAGAGAAGCCAAAATCCATGGCAGCCCTCACAACACTTATGACCCGCTTTTGTGCGGGCGAAGATAGCTGGTTGGCTCGTCGTAACAACACACCAAGCAAACCTAGCTCATCAGAGGCCAGGGATAGCAATGGAAAACCAAGACGCAACAAACACAAGCGCTGCAAATATGGTGAAAACGCCGAAGATACAGCAGTTAATGCCGGGTTTAGTGGCTCAAAGTCCGGTCAGCGGAAAGGGCCCCTCAAAAATAACAATTCGGGTCCGTCCAGTTTGGACCGCATACTCGATCGTCAATGCCAAATCCATGGCACCCCAGGGACGCCAGCCACCCATACTAACAGAAAATGCTGGGTCTTCAAACAAGCCAGCAGGGCAGGCGCCAAAAACAATAAAGGGGGCCTCAAAGGGATGATGGCGACGAAGAGCCCAGATCACTGAACACAGGAGGGCAAAAGAAATTTCCGCAGCAAACCCAAACGGTGAACGTGGTAAACACCACCCAAATTCCCAAACCGTACCCAACACGCACCCCTAGGGATGCTGACTAAACGGAACCAGCCGTCCCACAATATAAACTAGGGCCGGTCACCTTCAACCACATAGATCGCCCGGTCAACGCTAATTAGGGCAATCCAGCCGCACTAGTCCTTGACCCAATAATTAACGGGTTCCGCCTCACACGAGTCCTTATGGACGGAGGCAGCAGCCTAAACCTGCTTTATCATGACACAGTGCGCAAGATGGGCATCGATCATTCAATAATCAAACCCACTACAGCCACTTTCAAAGGCATTATACCAGGTGTGGAAGCCAGTTGTACAGGCACCATTGCCCTCGAGGTAGTCTTCGGATCACCAGACAATTACCGCACCGAAGAGTTAACCTTTGAAATCGTCCCCTTCCGAAGTAATTATCAGGCACTGCTTGGACGAACTGCGTTCGCTCGATTTAATGCGGTGCCACATTACGCCTACCGTAAGCTCAAGATGCCCGGTCCACGCGGCGTCATCACGGTTAAGGGCAAGACCGACCTTTCCTCCGGCAACAACAAGTACACTGCTGCCTTAACAGCAGAAGCAATGAGCAACACCTTGCAGCCGAACCTCGAGTCGACGGCCAGGCTCCCGGATGCCGCCAAAGGACTTCGAACTACTTCGCGGCAGCATAGCCCGGCTCGACCGGAGCTGAATTAAACACGCCGGCGAAGGCCAAGATAGGCTGCATACAGCGGCTCAACCACTCTCTGGCACACAAACATTTCTTACACTTTATTTGCAGGCTCACCTTTGTATTGACCAGGACGGGCAACATGGAGGCAGCCTGAACGCGCGAGGCAACCCTTAGATGTTCCCCATGATAACAATATGACTATACTCCAGATCCGCACGCAGCTTCGTCCCCCCTGGTCTTAGTAGGTGCCACATACATATTTCTTTTCCATTATTACCTGTCTTATACGCATCGACGTACTATTCAAATAAAATATGTGGATTTGTATGACACTTCTCTGCTGTCATTTCTTATTAAAACTCTTTTGTCGAGTGGCATTCGTACGTCGCGATATGCCTGTAAACGTGCTAGGGGCTTCGTTTTACCCACAATAAGGCAATAAAGTCCGAACACCTTCGTGGAAGTTCGGCACCCCGAACTTATAGCATTATATGCATCAGCTCCGAATCATGACTTGGGTCAATAGTTGGGTTTGCCCGGCTCCCCTGTTTTGGTACCTTACGTTCCGCTATATCGGCTAAGGTAGCACTGGGAGAAGTACTGTGATTGTGTCCCGGTTCTTCCGGACGAGCTCCTCAGTAGAGAAAGCCGAAAACTGACTGTCATGATACAACGACAGCTGGTCAGCTGTTCGAGAGGTCATAAAATCTTTAAGGATTTCTCCCGCATAATGCCATAACCAATGCAGCGTGCGATGGATCAGTTTTTTCTCCGATCAGGTGCTTATAGAGCCCCTAGTACGGTATTCCGAACACCAAGGGCTGCGCCCACCATACTAAAGCTCCTATGGCTAAGTGACAGTGATAAATCCCTATAGTCCGATTGCCTGGTTCGTTGTGCTGAGCACCTCCTTCGAAGGACCCAAAACTGGGATAAAGATTGCTCAGGTTATCCCGAACACCCCCGTACTTCTTACATGGGGGCAGAAGCCGACGACTGGCCAACTCTCAGGTTTAACATATAAAACGGCCGCACAGGAGGGTAAACTTTTGTTTAACAGGCAGTAAATAATATAATTGACCTTGTTTAAACATTACAAAGGACAACATGATTTGCATTCATGGAAATATAATTTCCTTGGTGCATAGCTCTACTGCAAGGTAGGATCCTTTCAGGACACTCTCGTAATATAACTCGAGCTTGCGGTGCTCCTTCCCCTCCGGCGGTCCTTCGGTCATCAGATTTTCAGCATTCATCTTCCCCCAGTGCACCTTCGTGCGGGCGAAGGCCATTCATGCACCCTCTATACAGACCGACCGCTTGATGACGTCAAGTCGAGGACATGCACTCACAAGCCGCTTCACGAGCCTGAAGTGGCTGCTTGGAATCGGCTCGGTGGGCCATAGCCAGATAATTAAATCCTTCATGGCTAGTTCCGCCGCCTTATGCAGTTCGATCAGCTGTTTTCAGTTGATCGGCAAAAGGCACCGGATAATTCGGTGCCAAATACTGCGACCAGAAGAGCTTATCTGCAGTGTTCCTTTTTTCGGCCCGGTAGAATTGGGCGGCATCCGCTATGCTGCGGGGCAGCTCCGCAAACACCCCTGGAGAAATCCGAATTCAAAATCGGAAACTTAATCTTCTCCTCAAAAACTTGCTTTACAAGGAAAAAGCCTTACCGGCCGCGATCTTCCTCGCCTCTTGGATCCCCTGCAGGGCGCTTTGGGTTTCCCCCTGGGCATCACTCGCGGCCTGATGCGCCTTAGTGAGTTCAGATTCTTTCTCCGTTAAACTCTGCTCCAAGGTCTCGCATTTCTTCACGGTCTGTTATAGCTCCTGCTCAGCTTTAATAACCCTGGCCTCGCACTTCTCACGGAGGGCCTGCTCTGCGGCTGCCTTTTCCTCGGCCTTGGCCACAGCCTTCTTAAGAGCCTCGACTTCGGTCATCATCCCTAGAGAAAATCAGGGAACATATTCTATAACACGGGAAATTTGATCGCACTAAACGCGAACAAGACCTGTGCATACCCTGTTTATCTCCCAACTACATTTTCAACTGGCCAAGTTCTTCTTCGGCCCGGCCCAGACTTTGATTTAGTCCGGAGATTTCAGCAGTATGGGAGGCAGCAGCCGCTACAGACGCCTGCTCATAACAGAAGAGAAATAGATGTCATTCAATGAGTCTTCCTGCGAACATAAATTTGATCCTCTGTCCGGTTCCTTCTTTCACCGAACAGTGTATCAGGGGCTTCTATCCATACTATGACACTCTTCGAAAAAGATACCTCAAAACCTTTTATAAGGCTGATACAGGCTCCATTCAGTCCACTCTCAGCAGACTGAATCTTCTCAATCACCGCACCCATAATGGCACAGTGTTCATCGACGATGGAGGCGCTCTTCAGCTCCACCAACAAAGCATCCGACGCCTCTGGTTTGACAGAGGTTGCCGGTATACCCTCTCCAGCTGAGAGAGGCTGCCTATTTGATTCTGGAGCTGTATTGGTCTCCGGAACTGCATCCGGCTGGGAGCCGAATTCAAGATGGCCCCCGCCGCCAGCTCCCATGGGAATCTGCTCCCCCATGTGTTCGGCCCCTGAAGTTTGATCTCCAGGCGCCGCCTTCACGGTCTTTCCCTCTCCTCTTGGGCCGGGGTCCCTCTGGGACGAAGCCTCTGTGGTATTCACCTGTTTGAAGGAAGGGGCCTTTGGGGGCGTCCCGCTTTCAATAGCATCCGAGCTCAGCGAATCCTCTAATGAGGATTGTTCGGTACAGGACCTCGCTGGACTACAAAACATATGGCTCAGATTAAAATATTACGCCAAGATGAGTCTGGACGTATAAACGAGTTCGGACTGTATATACTCACGGGTTCACCAGGGGCTGGGCCCTGGGATCCCACGCTGAGCCACTGTCGGTGGCGGCAGTGGATTCTTCCGGAAGAGGAGCTTTTCCCCTTTTGGGCGACTCGGCCTCCAAGCGTGTGGAGGCCGTCCTCTTCTTTCGTTCCCCCGCAGGGGATTCATCTTCTTCCTCCTCCTCGTCCTCTTCGGAGGCAGAACGGGCATTAGAGCCTTCGTATATTGTATCCGAAGTGCCACGGTGACGAAGGCCGACCCGGGTCTTCTTGGCCCCCTTCTCGACCGTCTTCTTCAGCAACTTGTAAGGCGCCGGGACCAGCATCTTCGTCAGAAGTGGGACGGCCGGTTCTTCGGGCAGCGGGGCCGGACAATGGATCCGCTTCGCCTTCTTCGTCCACCCCTAGGAGGATTATGGAAAACATATTGCGCGCTTCCCTTGGGTTATGCGGACATAAAATGCGATTACTTACCGAACTTGCATGGCGGGATAGTTGGTACCCGCGGTGTTCGGCGGAGTCCGGCCATGATTTGCTGGACTTGAAAAGCACCTTCCAGATATCCTTGTGCGAGGAGCCGAAAATCCCTCGCAAGGTTTGGTGCTTGGCCGGATCGAATTCCCACAGATTGCAAGTCCGGTGTTGACAAGGCAGGATCCGACGAACTAACATCACCTGGACCACATTGACGAGTTCAATGTTATTGTCTCCCATATCTTTAACGCGCGTCTGGAGCACTGACAATTCGTCGGATGGGGACCAGTTCAGGCCCTTCTTGACCCAGGATGTAAGGCGCAGGGGGGCTCCGGATCAAAACTCGGGAGTAGCGGCCCATTCCGTGCCGCGCGGCTCGGTGATGTAAAACCACTGCTGTTGCCACTCCTTGACGGAATCGTTAAAGGTGCCCGTTGGCCATGTAACGTTGGGCATCTTGCTCACCATAGCGCCCCCGCACTCGGCGTGCTCACCGCCCACTACCTTGGGCTTCACATTAAAAATCTTCAGCCATAAGCCAAAATGTGGCGAGATGCGGAGAAAAGCCTCGCACACGACAATGAATGTCTAGATGTTGAGGAAGGAATTAGGGGACAGATCGTGAAGATCGATCCCATAATAAAACATGATGCTGCGAACGAATGGGTGGAGGGGAAACCCTAGCCCGCGGACAAAGTGAGGGAGGAATACAACCCACTCGTGGGGTTCCGGGGTAGGGACGATCTGTCCCGCCGTCGGGAGACGATGGCTGATTTTCTTGGCCAGATACCCGGCCTCCCGAAGCTTTTTGATATGCTTCTCCCGGATGGTAGAGGCCATCCATTTGCCTCCTGCTCTAGATCCAGACATTTTCGGAAGGCCTTTGTGGGCAGAGAAGATGAACACTTGGGCGCTGGAGCTTGAGCGGAGGGGAATTGATCGGGAAGGAGAAAGCGTGGGTGCGAAAGGGAATCCTTATCCCCTTATAAAGGCAGCAGGGATTCTGCGCCTCCCCACTTGCCTAGTGAAACCACTCATTCCCCATGCGCTGTAATTGATGGCGCGGTTGGGTTACCCACACCCGTATTGATGAGAATCCTGTGATAAGGGGACACGATCTCTGCTTCGACAAGACGTGCCAAGGGAACCGCCTCGCAATATGTGCAGTAGCTGGTTGAAAAACGGTTTGAATAATGACCGGGCCGTGGTGTGATGTCATGCTGCCGAATGTGTCAGCATATTAGATTTGTGGAAATATTATTCTCTCTACGGTGGTATGTAGAATTTGTTTTGCAGAGCCGGACACTATCCTTGTGTTCAAAATCTTCTATGGAATATTTGGAGGAGGAAGCCGCCTTGCAATGCCGAGGACAATCTGCGCGCCGGACTCATCGTCATTGAAGCCTGGTTCAGGGGCTACTGAGGGAGTCCTGGATTAAGGGGTCCTCGGACAGCCGGACTATATCCTTTAGTCGGACTGTTGGACTATGAAGATACAAGATTGAAGACTTCGTCCTGTGTCCGGATGGGACTCTCCTTGGCGGGAAAGCAAGCTTGGCAATATGGATATGTAGATCTCCTCCCTTGTAACCGACTCTGTGTAACCCTAGCCCCCTCCGGTGTCTATATAAACCGGAGGGTTTAGTCCGTAGGACAACAACAATCATGCCATAGGCTAGTTTCTAGGGTTTAGCCTCTACGATCTCGTGGTAGATCAACTCTTGTAATACTCATACCATCAAGATCAGTCAAGCAGGAAGTAGGGTATTACCTCCATCGAGAGGGCCTGAACATGGGTAAACATTGTGTCCCCCACCTCCTGTTACCATCCGCCTTAGACGCACAGTTCGGGACCCCCTACTCGAGATCCACCGGTTTTGACACCGACACCTGCCTCGCCTCTCCTCTGTCTCTCTCGGGGAAGACCGAGCAGTGGAAGAAGACGAGCAACTGGAGCCCCTCCTCCCTGTTAACCCCGCCTGCCTAGCTGGATAATTGACGGGCCCCACCCCGCGGGACCCGCACGTCAGCGACCCCAAGCCCGGCCCCGCCACTGTCCACGTGGATAAGTGGAAGCGGACTTCCCAGAAGTATGTTTTCGCCTTAAGAAAGCGTATACTCTTCTGCTACAGCCGTAAGTGTGCTTTCCTTGTTTGAAAATGTATTCTCTCCTTAGGCGCCTTCTGTTTTCTCACTCAGGGGCCTGTTTGTAGAGATTCTTTTACAGATCGGTGCCTGAACTTCGTCGGGCTATAACTTTTTGCTCGAGACTCCGAATGAGGTGATTCCACAGCCCACTTCTTTGTTTCGTCGAGCCCGTTCTGTTGGTAGAATTTTCACCATGTTTTGACATTCTGAAAATGACCATTTTTCCTGTGCGCTTAATCAGCCCCCTCCGAGTGAGAACGTTTTCTGGCAATGCTTTCCGCGAGCTTCTCGCACTTCTTCCCGGTGATTTCTTCCACCCCAGGCAAACCAAACCCTCCATCTGCATGATTGTAATGTAGTGACATGGTTTATTTATTTGAACTTGCTTAAAATATTGCATTAGCTATGTATGATTTGTTCATGGCATTTCTCGGAGTATTATTTGATCTTGATATTGCCATGATATTGCTTGGAGTTCTACAACTTATATTTTGATGATTATGTGGATGACATGTGCCTTTGGATTCTTAGTGGATATTATGATTATTTTCATGATGGTATCTGGTATCATTTTGGAGTATTACTTTGGATATCATGTTGCCTTTGGATTCTTAGTGACTATTATGATTATTTTCATGATGGTATCTGGTATCATTTTGGAATATTACTTTGGATATCATGTTGCCTTTGGATTATTAGTGGCTAGTGTTACTCTCATCATGATGCTAGATGATATTATGTCTTGGAGTATGATGTTGGAGGTGATGCTTGCATGTGGATCATTGTTGGATAATTAGTTCTTGATATTTGAGTAGTATTTTTATTGTTATTGGATTCATCATGATAGTAGTGTTATGTTGTCCTCGGAGTATTTTAGTATGATGATATTATGTTCAGATTATTTGTTGGATATTGCTATGGCTTGGATTATAGTTTGATAGTTGATATCGGAGTATCAGTTATCATAGTTATATTTTTGGGGATAAATTCCGTCATTAAGTTGGTCAGGTGCCACCGAACCGGGATTTCTCCAGTGCAACCACATTTTCCTTTATGGGAAGGCCCTAATGCGATGCTATTGTTGTGCCTCTCGCCGGTGCCTCCAACGAGGGAAGGTTATGGGCGCGCGCTACCCTGATCAGGTAGGCGGACATAAGCCTTGTGAGCCCGAGTTTGGTTATGTGCACATGTCCCCGTTTGGGACGGTTTATTGTTTTGGCCTCGACGGTGGCCGTTGATGTCTTTGGTAGACACGGGGCCACCCAGGACTAGCCCAGTGGGGAGTGAGTCGGAGTGGCCGGGAGAGTGTCATGGCAGTAGATCGGTTTTGTCGGAACGCCATTGGTCCACCCGAATGGGAGTGCAAGGCCATGGGTTCCATGGTGTGGGTACAGTGCGCTACCTCTGTAGAGTGTGTTTGTTTAAACTATCGATAGCCGCGTCCTTGGTCATGGGCATGGGTTCGTACTAAGTCACACCGTTCGATCAACACTCACATGACGGAATGACTTATAGGTGATTCATATGTTGATATTTTGAGCAGTACATATTGGCAGGATGTTGATGATGATGTTGGAGACCAAGTGTTGGTCATGGTTGTGATCGCCGGAAAGATCACGGTTTGAGACCAACTGTTGGTCATGGTAGTGATCGCCTGAAAGATCACGGTTTGAGACCAACTGTTGGTCATGGTAGTGATCGCTAGAAAGATCACCGTTTGGTTTTGATCACGAGGTGATCGAGATAGTATATTGCTTGGCCGGTTAGCCAAGAGAGATATGGTTATGGAGATCTGAGATGGTGATTTATCAGTATTGTATCAGCTTCATACCATGCTTAGTAGTTGCTTCATAATGGTAGTTGTTAATAAATTAACCTGTTAATGCTATGTTATTGCCTTGCCTTGATGTTTATGGTTGTTGTGAGCTTGCAAGTACATTCAATGTACTGACCTGGCGTGTCATGCCAGATTGTAGGTGATGCCATGATTGCTTGCTTGCTTGTCGAGGTTGCCGTGCGTGCGAGCTAGATCGTGTCCCAGCCAGAGCCCCTGCGGAGTGGAGTTCACCACCTTCGTCGTTGTTCCGCTGCTAGAAGTATTCCGCTGCTACGAGTTGTTCCACTGCTAGCATAGAGCAAGTGTAGTATCGCATGCGTAGTGTCGCCATGCTGATGTGCTTCTTTGTAACATCAGACCCTTGTATTATCATTCTTGTAGTAAGAGCTGATTTGTTCTATGTGAAGCAGTGCCGTATTCCAGAGACTTCTCCTCGATCTCTGGGCTGGAATACGGGGCGTTCCGGTTTCTCTGAGCCAGGGTGCCACAGCGCTTGGTATTAGAGCAGGTCTGGCTGTAGGACGCTCTAGTCAGCGCGAGCGGTAGAAACCGGTAGAAATCGATAGTTTAAGGTCCGGCTTGTTTATTGCATTTGGTTGCTGCTTTTTTGTTGTTGCATAGCATGCATATAGCCTTATTATTTGTTACTAACGGTTAATCTGGTGAGTGTAGCTGGCATCGGGTCGGATCCACTACAGCTCAGCCTCTGCATTTCTCCAGTTCCTTTTTCTTTCGGTGATTGGTGTCATTTCTGTCCCAGCAGAGTGATGCCAAGTGATTCCGACACTGTTTGCAAAAATGGTGCTTAGGTATCGCGCTGATTTCTTTCTTTCAGCCCCATTTTGTTTCGGTAGTAGACATGCTTCTATCCCGGATCGTCCTTTTTATTTTGTCGTGTTGGCAACCCTTAATGGTCTTAGTCATCAAGAAAGGGCAATGCCAGCAGACTCAGTTTTTCCCCGCTATCCTTATTTCTTGGACGAGTACGGATATTTTCCGTCCGCTGGATAATAATGTGGTCGCGACATTCGTGTCCTGCTACATGGTTACCAAGTACGTCCTCCCCTCCGAGCTAGTCCGGGTTGCTACCTGGCTAAGCTAGCACTTGGTGTAGCGCTGTTTACACGAATTCTTCCACACATTTATTCGTCCTCGTGCACATCGTCACAGCATGCTAGATCGTAGAACCAGAGATCCTGCGAGATTTGTGTGCTTAAGTAGGCATGCATATTGTGTGACTAGCAGTAAAATGTGACATTGATTGTGTATGAATTGATTGTTGTTGTGTGCTTTTGTTTAGTTCAGTTTTCTTTTGCTTCTTTCTTTTTGGGCCCCGGTGTTACATTATTTCCCCCCATGAAGAGTTGCTCATCAACCAACACCGGACTCAAAGCAGCAACAAGGAGTTTAAATATTTGGAAACTCAGCTAAACAGAATGGAATTCTCAGTCGTCTGCAGTAAAATGGGAAATATCTGATCTTGAGGCTGGTAATCAATTGTGCATCAGTGTGCACTCCTCTCAACAGTACTGATAAATCAAGTCCCCATCAGTACCAGATTCTCAAAACAGTAATGATCAAGTCAGCAGCAAGACAAGTCAGGTACAAGTCCAATGGTATATTCTCAGACAGGGGTATGGATCATGTACAAAGTTTTGGCTCAACAATGCATGATGCTTGAAATATGTTATCATCCGAAATAAAGTCAGAATGTGATATGCTCGACGAAGACAGTCAAACCATTTTTCTCATGCAAATAATCAGCCACAAAATATTATGGACGTGTGTGTAGATTTTAGTCTGCATATTAGTATGCAGCTTTGGATGTAAGAAACTCAGTCTTCTTCCACATGTTATCGGAAGAAATTTATGATGCAAGGCTCCTAAAATTTCCTCAGCATGATATGTGAACAATTTCCGGCACACGATACCTGGGGTTACTCAACAAGATACCTCGGTAAAAGCTTCTGACAAGCGGAAATGAATTTTTCTCAACAAGCAAAACCGAGGAGAAGCTTCTCAAGTACGGAACTCAGGCTTCTCCAGCACAATAATCAGACCAAGCTTCATGTGTAAGCTATAGAGCCCTCTTCTGCACGCTACCCAAACAAAAGATTCGAGCAGAAGCTAACAAGTCCTCCTCAGCAAGCTACTCAGATGGCTTCTCTCGTAAGCCACTCAATCCATGTCAGTACCACAGTATCGCACCGTCCTCAGAGATTCTATGACGAGTTGGCAGTATATGGCAGTACATCTCAAGAATCAGATTCACAATAATTTTGTTAGAGGCACAAATCAGTCAGGGCATAGGTCTTCTTCAGAAATCAAGTGTTTGGATGCATATGATTCTTATATAAGGTGAACATGAATCCCCAGTCACATCAGTCACTCATACGAGATGCGGCAAGGATCCAGCAGATATACCTAAGGAAAGTAAGGATCCCACAACCTCACGAGTCAGACAAAGGAAAATAAGCAGAGATACATCTCATGAATTACAAGGATCGACAAGATCTGGAGCTGACATCACAGAATCAACAGTCTTGACAATGGTCATCAAGGACAAGACACAGGTCAGAAAAACAAGCACAAGGAATAATGTCAAAAATATTAATCACATCCATGGTCATACAAAGAATCAAGGACAGGCATGGCCAAGTTATTTCAGCAAGGTATCCTGACAAAGAAAATCATGACCGTCAAAAGGATGAGACTGACAACAATGGTATGCTGA
Source organism: Triticum aestivum (assembly GCF_018294505.1). Classification (NCBI taxonomy): domain Eukaryota; kingdom Viridiplantae; phylum Streptophyta; class Magnoliopsida; order Poales; family Poaceae; genus Triticum; species Triticum aestivum. The sequence goes on from NC_057814.1 coordinate 352,986,282, forward strand.
TTTTTGCATGACCATCAGGGTCCCGATACCCAAGTTAGTTAGTGGCCAGATTACATATGGAGCCACAAAGGCATACCCTCAGAGGATTACTCTGCTCTACCAGAATTTCATATCCCGCTGACCCGATTAAAATGGTTAGTGTGGAATCTCAATGTATGTTCTGTCAGATCCCAGATTCTTTTGCAACCTCAGCAGTTTGACTTCAGCGAAAGTATAAAGCATTGCACAGCTTATTACCACATCTGGGTATACCGACAACATGGGCAAATCAAAAATCAAACAATCAGCTCAGACCCGGTATACTCACCAATGGAATCAAGTACACGGTCAGTCTGTCAGGAAAAAGCAATTGTCCGTCAGCCCCTATCAGGCCAGTCTAAACATGTAAATATTTGAGGTATCACACAGCTATAACTCCATACACCGTTATATTGCTCACGACAGAAGGCAGTCAAATCTCTGGTATATACCACATGCTCGAGCCATAGGAAATAAATCAAGATAAATCAGTGCCACCTATGAGCAGTCAGATCCCGTCAGAAGATGGCCATGATTAATTCTAAGCATTTATTGAATCCATAAGGCTTGCATTTATTTGAAGCAACCCCATGACAGAAGTAAAAAGGTTTCATGACCAAAGGAAAATTTATGCTCAGATCCATTGGATATCACCGCAGATATGAGAAAATTCACGTCAGCAAAAGGAAGTGGTATATGAGCAGAAACCCATCAGAATTTTGGGAAAGGTGAAGCAAGCCACCCCAGAGCAAGGTAATTTGATCATCTGAAATTCTTGGGGGAACAATAAATAAAGGAAAAAGGATGCCCGAGTTGGAAACGGTATCCGCAAGTCATAACCTGTTCCCAGAGCAACTAAATCTTGAGGACGAGATTTCTTTAAGGGGGTAAGAGTTGTAACAGCCTGGAATTTTAGCCCTTTTCTTTTTCTTTTGATTTATTGGTTTTTGCTCTGTTTTTCTTTTTGGAGTGGTTCTGTGGCCTTGTCACTTGGGAAATCATCCTCTTTTTCCCTCCCAAGTGTCTCATCATTCTGAAAACCCTGCCAAGATCATGTCACTTCACTACTTGACCAAAACCTAATTTCTTTTTCTCAGGAATATTCTTTTTTCTATTAAAGGAATAACCCTGTCTGCCCTAGGTTGTGAAGCAACCTACATTTCTGTCCATCCAAAAAGTCCCAAATAATTCTCATAATTTATTTGGGTCATATATTTCTCAAATATGCCCAAACTTTCCTGTTCTAGCCCAAGAATAATTCCACAATAATTATTCTTCATTTCTGTCCAGTGTGGCTTTCTGTGAAGGAAGTGCCACCTATCCAATCTTGTTTGCTCCCAAACTTGTTGGGCATTCTTTTATGTCCAAATAATTGCCTCATGCCAAAATTCAACTTTATTTGCCTAGCCAATCTTCGTCGGCAATTTTTCAAAGTTTCTTTCAGACAGAAGCCATTGTGAAGGAAGTACTAGCTAGGGTTATCCAAATGAGTTGAAATTTTGCATGACTCTTCATGTGCTCATATAATTAGCCTCCTCCAAATTTCAGACCCATCCAATCATCTATGTGAGCACAGGACCAAATCTTGGATTCTGGCAATATTTTCAGGTTGTGAAGAAAGTGCATTTTATATTGCTTCATTAATTCTGAGAAAATACCAGATTGTTCTCCTACCCAAATAACATCTCTCCACCAAATTTGGCACAATTTCAGTGAGCCATTATTTCTCTAGAATTCTTGCAAGTTTCTGGTCAGTGAAGATAGCTGTGAAGGAAGTACCATTTTGGTAAATCCAATTGGTATGAAATTTCTATAGCATCATTGTATGACCAAATCATTATGCCTTGCCAAATTTCAGCTCAAGTTGATGCTCCATGTGAGTGCACCTTCCTGATCTAGTTCCTGGACCATAATGTGAGTTACAAAGCAACTATATTAGTTTGTGCTTCATTATGCTCCAAAAAATCCAGGATTATATTCCTTCCTAAGCTAATCACCCCAGACAAACCTGTTGGACCCAACCAAGTTACTGCGGATCAACAGTACACGTTCAAGTTTACTACAGTAAACTTCAGAGCCCTGTTCAAGAATTCATCCGATTAACCAGTTAACTTGCCGATTAATCCCTACTCGTAGGGTCACCGAGTAGCCCATAAACTGATAAATTATCCGATTAATTGATTAAATGGCCGATTAACTTGCCGATTAGCCTATTAATCCCCTACTCGCCAGCCTACCGAGCAGCTACCAGTTAACGATTTCCTCAACAATGCTTCAGAGGTAGATAACCATTTAACCATAGCAGTTTTCATCGATCTACCAACGCAGTTGAAACCTCCCCTGGGTGAACTTACCACTAGACAACGTTTGCAAACCTTTGGCACCTTCTCCTCGCCAGCTCACGCGGTCACCACCTCTCTGGCATGCCATGGCCGCGTCCAGGATGGTTTCTTGCTCTGGCCCCTCTCCCTCTCGTCGTCTTTGCGCTCGTGAGCGTGTCCAACAGCTAGCCAGCGTCGTCGCCGTCCTCCTGGAGTCATCTCCCCTCCGTAAGCCCCTCCGTCAGCGCTCGTCGCCGCGCGCCCACGGGCGCACTATGGCCGACCGAGCTTTAATGGCGCCGTGGCTGCTTCCCCTCTGCGCCCTCGGCCCCTCTTCCCCTGTGCACCTCTGTAGCTCGTCCGCTCCCTCCCTCGTCGCATTCCCGCGCCACCTTGTGCTCGCTGAGCCTCGCCAGAGAGTTGGCCGGACCCCCGCGGCGGCACCCGAGCCCGTGCCATCGCCCCGGCTATAAGTAGCCATCCCCGGCCTCGTCCGAGCACACCAACAGCCCTCCCTCACTCGCAGAGCCCCGCCCGACCTCTCCACCGAGCTCGAGGAGCTCCAGTTCCTCCTCCATGGTCGCCATGTCCGCCTCGACGCCGAGCCCTCCTGCATCTCTAGCCACCACCATCGGCTTCTCCGAGCCCCGTAGAGCCTCCCCAACCTATTCGTTCGTCGCCGGAGTGCATGTGGCCGCGGCTCCCAAGGTTGGCCGCCGCCTCTGCCCTCGGCCGCTGCAACCCTTCGCCGCCATCCTGCTTCTCCCCGGCTCCCGCTAGCCCTCTGGATGGGTGTGGCGTGCCCTCCCGCGTCCGTCGGTTCCCTTGCCTCGGCCAACGGTGGTCGGAGCCGGCCGGGCCACCACCGGCATCGCCCTGCCTCGCCTCTCCTCTGTCTCGCTCGGGCAAGACCGAGCAGAGGAAGAAGACGAGCGCCTAGACCCCCTCCTCCCCGTTAACCCCGCCTGCCTAGCTGGATAAGTGACGGGCCCCACCCCACGGGACCCGCACGTCAGCGACCCCAAGCCCGGCCCCGCCACTATCCACGTGGATAAGTGGAAGCGGACTTCCCAGAAGTACGTTTTCGCTTTAAGAAAGCGTATACTCTTCTGCTCCTGCCGTAAGTGCGCTTTCCTTGTTTGAAAATGTATTCTCTCCTTAGGCGCCTTCTGTTTTCTCACTCAGGGGCCTGTTTGTAGACATTCTTTTGTAGATCGGTGCCTGAACTTCGTCGGGCTATAACATTTTGCTGGAGACTCCGAATGAGGTGATTCCAGAGCCCACTTCTTTGTTTCGTCAAGCCCGTTCTGTTGGTATCATTTTCACCATGTTTTGACATTCTGAAAATAATCATTTTTCCCTTGCGCTTAATCAGCCCCCTCCGAGAGAGAATGTTTTTCGTCAATGCTTTCCGCGAGCTTCTCGCACTTCTTCCCGGTGATTTCTTCCACCCCAGACAAGCCACACCCTCCATTTGCATGATTGTAATGTAGTGACATGGTTTATTTATTTTAACTTGCTTAAAATATTGCATTAGCTATGTATGATTTGTTCATGGCATTTGTCGGAGTATTGTTTGATCTTGATATTGCCATGATATTGCTTGGAGTTCTACGACTTATATTTTGATGATTATGTGGATGACATGTGCCTTTGGATTCTTAGTGGCCATTATGATTATTTTCATGATGGTATCTGGTATCATTTTGGAGTATTACTTTGGATATCATGTTGCCTTTGGATTCTTAGTGGCTATTATGATTATTTTCATGATGGTATCTGGTATCATTTTGGAGTATTACTTTGGATATCATGTTGCGTTTGGATTATTAGTGGCTAGTGTTATTCTCATCATGATGCTTGATGATATTATGTTTTGGAGTATGATGTTGGAGGTGATGCTTGCATGTGGATCATAGTTGCATAATTAGTTCTCGTTATTGGATTCATCATGATAGTAGTGTTATGTTGTCCTCGGAGTATTTTGGTATGATGATATTTTGTTCAGATTATTTGTTGGATATTGCTATGGCTTGGATTATAGTTTGATAGTTGATATCGGAGTATCAGTTATCACAGTTATATTTTTGGGGATAAATTCCGTCATTAAGTTGGTTAGGTGCCACCGAACCGGGCTTTCTCCAGTGCAACCACATTTGCCTTTATGGGAAGGCCCTAATGCGATGCTATTGTCGTGCCTCTCGCCGGTGCCTCCAATGAGGGAAGGTTATGGGCGCGCGCTACCCTGATCAGGTAGGCGGATATAAGCCTTGTGAGCCCGAGTTTGGTTATGTGCACATGTCCCCGTTTGGGACGGTTTATTGTTTTGGCCACGATGGTGGCCGTTAGTGTCTTTGGTAGGCATGGGGCCACCCAGGACTAGCCCAGTGGGGAGTGAGTCGGAGTGGCTGGGAGAGTGTCATGGCAGTAGATCGATTTTGTCGGAACGCCGTTGGTCCACCCGAATGGGAGTGCGAGGCCATGGGTTCCATGGTGTGGGTACAGTGCGCTACCTCTGCAAAGTGTGTTTGTTTAAACTATCGATAGCCACATCCTCGGTCATGGGCATGGGTTCGTACTAGGTCATATCATTCGATCAACACTCACATGACGGAATGACTTATATGTGATTCATATGTTGAAATTTTGAGCAGTATAGATTGGCAGGATGTTGATGATGATGTTGGAGACCAAGTGTTGGTCATGGTTGTGATCGCCGGAAAGATCACGGTTTGAGACCAACTGTTGGTCATGGTAGTGATCGCCGGAAAGTTCACCGTTTGGTTTTGTTCACGAGGTGATCGAGATGGTATATTGCTTGGCCGGTTAGCCAAGAGAGATATGGTTCTAGAGATCTGAGATGGTGATTTATCAGTATTGTATCAGCTTCATACCATGCTTAGTAGTTGCTTCACAATGGTAGTTGTTAATTAATTAACCTGTTAATGCTATGTTATTGCCTTGCCTTGATGGTTGTGGTTGTTGTGAGCTTGCAAGTACATTCAATGTACTGACCTGGTGTGTCATGACAGATTGCAGGTGATGCCATGATTGCTTGCTTGCTTGTCGAGGTTGCCGTGCGTGCGAGATAGATCGTGTCCCAGCCAGAGTCCATGCGGAGTGGAGTTCAGAACCTTCGTCGTTGTTCCGCTGCTAGAAGTAGTCCGCTGCTACGAGTTGTTCTGCTGCTAGCATATAGCAAGTGTAGTATCGCAGGCGTAGTGTCGCCGTGCTGATGTGCTTCTTTGTAACATCAGACCCTTGTATTATCATTCTTGTAGTAAGAGCTGATTTGTTCTATGGCAAGCAGTGTCGTATTCTAGAGAGTTCTCCTCGATCTCTGGGCTGGAATACGGGGCGTTTCGGTTTCTCTGAGCCGGGGTGCCACACTTCGGTTGGGTTTGGCAACCAAAACCCGCTACGCTGCTACTTCCGAGGCCTCCAGCGAGAATATCTCTCTGACGTCTCATTTACCAAACTTTGACCTCCCTTGGACTTCCACATTTACTCCCTCGTCCAGTCCCATCAGCCCCGGACCCAAGACTCCTTCGTCTCCACCACCTGCTACGCCTCCTTCGCCGCTGCACTCGCCGTCGGCGTTGGCGGCTCACGAGTGCTCCGCTCCCATGGCTAACTTCCATCTGGATCCTCTGCTCTATGTCCCGGCTGGCCACCACTTTGTTGACGGTGGAGAAGACAGGGTGCCGCGAACCTTCATGACGCCGCATACCCCAATTGTGCGCCGCCATGAAGAGTTTATGCTTGCTGAGGTAATGCCGATCCCTCCACCCGATCAGATAGGTGCTGCTAGGGAGGAGGTTGTGCAGTGGCTGCAAGCGCATGGTGTCTTAGTCAGGTCTGCGCAGCCCTGGATTCGCTCAGTAGGTCTTTTTGAGCTTAGAGATGCTGCTGTCCGGTTTTAGTTGCTTCAACTCCCTCCACAGCCGCTGGGCAATGATCGTTTTGTTCTTCATGAAGCATGACGAGGGGGAGTCTTTCAGGGGCACCCAAGGTTTCCGTCAAGGTTTACTCATGTTCTTGGGCATCCCTTTAGATCTTCGCAATACCGATTGTATCAGAGCTGCAGTGAACACGTTCGGCAAGTTTCATCATTGGATTAGTGATGATCCATATCTGGTGCGGACTCTGGTTTTTGCTTCTTTCCCAGAAGATATTCTTGTGCCCTGTGATGTTGTCTTCATGGATTATGCTGCTTGGGGGGCGCGCGAGTCTCTTGGACGGCTCCTCTGTATATTTTGGGCGCGAATTTTGCTGAATAGATGCCAGAGGATGAAGACTGGATGCCCATCAATGGCAATCCACATCCAGTTCCCGGGGTGCCGTTCCCGGAACTGCCACCGTCCATCTTGCCACCGTATCCAGCCTTGGGATGGAATGATGTCCCTCCGCCTCCTCCAGAGCCTGCTGTCAATGAAGTGGAAGATAACACTTGGGGTAATTGGAATGAGCCAGTGGACGAGCCTGTACCACAAGATCAGGAATCTATGGTGATTTATGTTTCTGCACAGCCCAGCTCTAATGCTGACCAGCAGAATCATGTTATTCCAGTTGTTTCATCTGATGAGGAGTTGCCTGAGGATGGTGATGTTCCTTTGATTGTGGCTGACGATATTAATGATGTTAGTAACTGGGCTATTGTGGTTTACCAGCCTCCTCTGATTCTGCCTGAAGTAGAGCTGCCTACTGTTGTTCCTTTCGGGCCTCCTTTGCCGCCTGAAATGATGTGGAGAAGGTCTTTTGAAAATCTCCTGCAAGCTCCTGTTATCTTCAATGTTCCAAAACCTGTTGCTTTGCAGCCTCTTGAGCCAGTGGTTTTATCAAAGAGGAGTTGGGACTTTGCCTTCGGAGACATGGATTTACCTCTGCTGACTTGGAAGGACCAGGAGCCAGTTAGGCCGGTTGTTAGGGCTTTGTTCTCTGAAGATGTTTCAGACATTCAGCTAACTTCCTCACCAACTGCAGCACCCCCCAAAGCTAGGAGGCCTCGCAAGACGTTGGCGCCCACTCCCATTGTGGACACCTCTGTTCGAAGATGTACCAAGAGCTCGGCCCAACGTGATGGATTCAAGCCCACCTTCCAGGAGCTATCTCTGCAGCCCAAAAAGAAGAAGCCCAGAGCAAAACCTTCCACTGCTGAGATGCCAGATGACCTAGCCCAGGAGGAGATCCCACCAGCTACACCTATTAGTCGCCAGCAAGAAATTGGGAGGGAGCTGGAGATTGATGCTCAGCTCCTATCTGTGGATGCTCTTATGGTGGATCCACCTCATGTTGCTGCCACTACTGCAAATGCATAGTGTGCTACTTTATTATTCGGTCTGGCAAGCCCTTGAATTTGCTCTTTATCTGTCCTTTTGTTGGCCACTCTATCATGCAAACTTTATTGTAATGGTGCTGGGTCAGACTGTTATGTGCTCTTTTGTTCATATGGCATTGTGTGTTGTATGCTTTGTGGACCTTACTGTTTTATGTTTTAATGAGTAACCTTTGTAGAAACTGGAATGTTATGTGCTGGAATGTCAGAGGTTTAAATTCTGAGGCTAGGCAGAGAGCAGTTAGGCAAAAAATTGATGAAAGTCAGTGTGCTGTTGCCTGTTTGCAGGAAACCAAATGCTCCTCTTTTGACTCCAGGTCAATTAAAAGTTTCTGCCTTAAGAGATTTGACAGCTTTGCTTGCTCTCCTGCAATGGGAGCCTCTGGGGGAATTCTTGTGGTCTGGAACTCCTCTGTTTTTATTGGAACTTTAATTGAGATTTAGCAGTTTGCAGTAGTTGTTGAGTTTGTGTCCAGACAGAACAATGAAAAATGGACTTTGGTTGCTGTATATGGGCCCTATCAGGGTGAAGCCAGAGATAATTTTGTCACTTGGCTATATAATCTGAGTATTCCTGTTGATGAGAATTGGCTACTTTTAGGGGACTATAATTTCATTAGGTCCATAGATAACAGGAATTTGCCTGGAGGGGACCTAAATGACATATTCATTTTTAATGAGATAATTGGGCATTTGGGCTTTCTTGAGTTGCCCATCAAGGGAAGACCTTTCACTTGGTCCAATATGCAAGACAGCCCACTTATTGAGCAATTAGATTGGTTTTTTACCTCAGTAGACTGGATCTTTGTCTATCCTATTACTGAAGTGCTCCCCCTTGCTAGGAATGCATCTGGTCATGTCCCCTGTGTTGTCACAATCAAAACAACCATCCCTAAGTCAAATCTATTTAGGTTTGAGAGATATTGGTTGGAGCTGGAAGGATTTAGGGACTGTTTTGCTAAGTCTTGGAAAATACCTTCTAGGAAGGGACACATAACTGCTAGAATTGCTGATAAGTTTAAGTCTCTCAGAATGTGTCTTAAAAGATGGCAAATGAATGTCTCTAAGTTGAAGCTCCTGATTGGTAAATGTAATCATGTTATTTTTCTTTTGGATGAATTGGAGGAGTGGAGGCCTCTGTTTATTCAGGAGCTTAACTTCAGAAGAATTGTCAAAGTGCACCTGGAAAAATTGCTACATTTGCAATTCCTTTATTGGAAGAAAAGGTGCACTATCAGATACATTAAGGTGGGAGGGGAAAATACAAAGTTTTTCCATGCCATGGCCACTGAAAGGCACAAGAGGAATTCTATTGCAAGTCTCAAATTGCCTGATGGTACTGTGGTCAATGATCATTCTCAAATGGAAGGAATCATCTGGAATTGTTTTAAAAATAGGATGGGCACCTCAAGAGGCATTGTCATGGGTTTTGACCTCTCTGCTCTCATCACTCCTGTAGAAGGCCTTGACATTCACACCAAACCTTTTGAAAATGATGAAATGGATAAAGTGGTTAAGCATATGCCTGTGGATAAAGCTCCAGGTCCTGATGGTTTTAATGGCATTTTCTTCAAAAAATGCTGCCATCTAATTTCTCAGGATTTTTATGAGTTAGCTCAGGAATTCTATGAGGGCTCCGCTGTCTTGGAAAACATTAATGATTCTTACATTACTCTTGTACCTAAAAAGCTCACACCTGAAGAGGTTGGAGATTATAAGCCTATTTCTCTCACTAGTATGGGCCTGAAGTTTCTTTCTAAAATGGGAGCAAATAGGTTTCAAGAGGTGATCTTGCACTGCATTCACAAGAACCAATATGGTTTTATTAAGAGCAGAAAAATCCAGGATTGTATTGGCTGGGCTTTTGAGTATCTGCATCAGTGCCATCAATCTAGGAGGCCAATTGTAATCCTTAAGTTAGATTTTGAAAAGGCTTTTGACTCATTGGAACATGAAGCTCTATTTCATATTCTTAGGCATAAAGGTTTTAATGAGAAATGGATTCTCTGGATGAAGCAGCTGCTGGGCACTGGTACTTCCTCAGTTCTTCTTAATGGTGTCCCTGGGAGGAAATTTGTTTGTAAAAATGTGGTCAGGTAGGGTGATCCTGTCTCTCCACTTCTCTTTGTTATTGCTGCAGATCTTTTGCAATCTGTCATCAATGACATGTTCAGAAAGGAATTCTCCACCTGCCTATCCCTTGTCATGACCAGGATTACACTGTGATCTAGTATGCTGATGATACTTTAATTATCTTACCTGCTGACAGGATTCAGCTCCTGGCTTTGAAAGATATGCTTCAAGTGTTTGCTAAGTCCACTGGCCTTGATGTGAACTATCATAAATCTGTCCTCATCCCCATAAATGTTGATCCTATTGTGATGAGTGATTTAGCTGTTGCTTTTGGTTGCCAGATAGGAAAAATGCCTTTCACTTATCTTGGGCTGCCAGTGGGAACCACAAGGCCCAAAATGGTGGACTTTATGCCTCTGTTGGACTGTATGGAAAGAAGAATGACTGCTAACTCCTCTTTCCTCAATCAAGGGGAGAGACTGCAATTTCTGAACTCTGCTCTGTCTTCCATGCCCATCTTCTTTATGTTAGTTTGGTTGTTCCTGCTGGAACCCTTAAATAGTTAGAGAGAATTCAGAGGTAGTGTTTGTGGAGAAAGAATAGAGATGAACCAGCCCCCTCCCTTGCTGCTTGGGAGCTTATTTGCAGGCCAAAAAATAGGGGTGGTCTTTGTATTCTCAATCTGGGGGTACAAAATGTTGCCTTGCTCCTCAAACATGCTAGTAACTTCCTCAATAGAAAGGATATTCCTTGGGTATCTCTCATTTGGGACTCTTATTACCATGGAAGGGTGCCTCAAGGAACATCTAGTTGTGGCTCTTTCTGGTGGAAGGATATTTGCAAGGTTATGCTGAGTTTGAAAGAATGTTCTTCCTGGTGGTGACACTGCTCTATTGTGGTCAGACAACTGGAATATTGGTGATGAGGTTTCTCCTCTTCAATCAAGATTTCCTAGGTTATTTTCATATGTTAAGGACCCATGGATTTCAGTCAAGGTGTTCTTCAGTTCTCAGGATATTTTCCAGCATTTTCATCTCCCCTTTTCTGCTCAGGCTTTTGGGGAGTTGGGCTTGATACAATCTATGATGGGTTCTCACTGCAGAATACCTGGCTCTAAGGATGTGTGGTGTTGGCAGAACTCTTCCAAGCAGTATAGGCCCAAGATGTTTTACTCCCACACTTTTCAGTCTGAAACCTTAACCATCTGCTCTGTTGGATTTGGAAATCGTCCTGTACTCTCAAGATTAAGGTGTTTGCTTGGATGCTCATCATGGACAGGCTGAATATAAAGGATATGGTGGAAAGAAGGCATTGGCACATGGAGGATGGTGTGCATTGTAGACTCTGCCCCCTGCAGGTTCGAGAGACCAGGGATCATCTGTTCTTCAACTGCAATTTCATTGTTAGAGTCTGGAATTATTTGCAGATTGATTGGCCTGCAGGAGACTCTATGTATGATGTGGTTATTCAGGCTAGGAATGGTTTTGATAAGCCTTTTTCTCTGAAATGGTGTTCACTGCATGTTGGAACATTTGGATCGTTAGAAATGCCAAGGTTTTTAGAAATGAGAGGGCCAGATTTAGTAAATGGCGAGGAGCTTTTAGGCATGATATCTCTTTGTTGCAATATAGGATTAAATCTGCCTACAAGGATGACCTTCTCAAGTGGATCTCTTTCCTTCCCCCTTAAGGCTTAGTGTAGTAAGGCTTTTATGGCCCCCTCTCTCTTTAGTCTAGTTTCTTTTTCTAGATTACCCCTTGTAATCAGTTTATTGTATCTTGTTACTTTTGATTAATAAAGTCTTGCTATGCTGTGGGGTTTGCCCCACAGTTCCCAGTCAAAAAAACATATGACAGAAATAGTAGCAACTAGTACATGATAACCAGGTGCATACAAACATAGCATGAAAGTGAACACAGATCTATAAGCACCACCGAAACAACGATAATTGTATCAAAACAAGCAGACATTTATTAAATATTCAAGTTGAAAACCATGGATACTACATGGCTCTCATGCAAGTGGGTGTTGTGGCTTGCCTGGGGATGAAGAAACCACCGAGGAGAAGCGCAGAAGGATCGCGGAAGGAATCACCGCAAAAAGGTTCTCCCTCGGAGGGGCTGATTTGGGGCAAGAGAAATAAGGTCATTTCCAGTATGTCAAACCATAGTGAAAATGATGTGAACAGAACAGGCTCGACGAGACAAAGTTGTGGGAGTTGGAATCACCTCAACCGGAGTCACGGTCGCCGAGTTATGACCGTTCGTTCGATAGGCAGAAATAGATTTAAAAAGTATTCATTTCTGCTCTTAATGGACGAATGTTCACAAACTAGAGGTTTCGGCCGGCGGGGTTTAAACAGAAAGCACATTTCCAGGAAATATGCTTCCTCGGCAGGGAAGACGTACTCTAGTGGAGTAGTGGCGGGAGCGGGGCTGGTCTTGAGGCGCTAACAGGTGGGGTCGCGCGGGGAGGGGCCCGCCTAGCCCTGACCGTCTTCAACCTTCCGCTCGGGAGCGCGCCGGGCCGAGGGAGTTGGCCATCCCGACGGCGACCGCCGGCGAGTCCGGCCACCATTCGGAATGGGCGACCTATCAAAATGCTCAGGAGGACAAGGTGGATCCGTTCCCGACCGTGGAATATGCCGGGAGCTCGGGAATGGCCGCAGTTGGGCCCGTGGCAGAGGGGGTCTTCAGGAGGAGATGGGCATGGCGCTCTGGTGCACCCGAGGAGGGGTTGGAGCACTGGGACGGCGTACTGGTGGTGGAGGAGATGGCTATTGGTGGAGGAAGAGTGAATGAGGCTTGGGATCGCCGGAATCGAAGCGAAGCTCGCCGGCGACCATGGCAACAGAGGAGGTTGGGGAGGCACTCCGGCGAGGCTCTGAGGGGCTAGGGAGGTCTAGGGGAGTGAGGTGAAGTTGGTGAAGCGCTTGGATTGCCTCGGGGAAGCTTTTAATTGGCGGGGGCAAGGCGGTGCCCGCGGACGCGTGGCCGTGGCTCGGGCAGGGCCGCGTACGCGTGTGCGGGCGAGCACGGTCGACGGAAGGCGGCGCTTGGGAGCAGAGGGCATGCATCATGGGGCGGAAGAGGTCGAGGGGCACGGGGGAGAAGCAGCCAGGGGAGGAAACGAAGCTCAGCTATCGGTTGCCCGTGGGCGCGCGACGATGAGCGCCAGCGAGCGGGCTGCCGAAGGGGGAGGAGAGGTCCGGGGAGAAGAGGACGACGAGGGTGATCCGGGAGACACGCTCGTGCTTCCTGAGACGCTGAGCAGATGAGGGGCCCGAAGCAAACGACGTCTTGGTCGCGCGCACTGCATGCCAATTCGGTGGTCACAAGCTAGGGCAAATGGGATTATTCCTTTAATAGAAAAAAGGAATATTCCATAGAAAAAGAATATTGGGGTTGGTCTAGGACGAAAATGGCAAGGTCTTGGGAAGGGTTTGAGGATGACAAGTCACTCTGGAAAGCAAGAAGATGGCATCTTCTTCAGTTTCCAGACCACATAGCCACGGAAAAAGAAAACTCAAGCAAAATACTCAGAAAATCAAAAGAAAAAGAGAGCTCCAAAAATCAGGGTGTGACAAACCTTCCCCCTTAAAGAAATTTCTTCCTCGAGATTTGGTTGCTCAGGGAACAAGTAAGAATATACTGACTTAAGGAAACCGTTTCCAACTCGGCTATCCTTTTTCCTTTATTGATTTTTCCCCACCGGATTTCATATGACGAGACTGCCCGGCTCTGGGGTGGTTTGCTTTACTGTATCCACATCCTGACAGAACTTACATTACATGTTCATGCTTATACTGGCTCCAATTCTTTTCATATCTGCTGACTTAGCTGAGTGACAAGTTATCATGATTGAGATATATTCCCGTCTCACAAGTCCAAGAGTGATTTCCGATAGATGTGTCATTCAGCACTGACAACGTTTCATGAAGTTGTGAATAGATTTTCCTGGTGGACACCCAATATTTTTACACCTTGCATTGGGCTTCTACACTAAATGTAGGTCCTCCAGGTTCAAAGCAGTGAGGTGGTTCATAACCATTCTCCTGACGGGTTCTGACTTCTCGCGGGAGTTCCTGAATTATCTTGACTGGCTCCACTGTCTTGAGTGTCAGATTCATACCAAATGTTTGACTATTGCCTGTCGTGACTAGCATAAAAGGGTACGGCCTTATATGATAGAATCCGCAGACTTGACTGACTATGGTTCTGGCAGGAGAATTTTGTTCATGGCAGGCTGCCCTTTGATGCTTCACATAAGTGAGGGCACGTGTTTCAAGACTGTTATTCATCATCCTAATTATTCATTTTGTTGGCATATCCATGGGAATAGTAAGGTGTGTGATGCTTTACCATGGTTTCCGGGGTCAAATTGTGGAATGGCCCCTTGGTCTGGTTCGACAGACCCAGATATTCGATACTAACAAATGTGAGCACATATTGTTGACTGAGCGGGTTGTCTGGATATGGGGTCCTTACCAAAATTGAGCAGACCCCTGATGACCCACAAGTATAGGGGATCAATTGTAGCTCTTTTCAATAAGTAAGAGTGTTGAACCCAACAAGGAGCAGAAGGAAATGACAAGTAGTTTTCAGTAAGGTAATGTCTGCAAGTGCTGAAATTGTAAGTAGCGGAGTAGTTTGATAGAAAGATAATTTGTAACGAGCAATAAACGATAGTAGTAAAAAAATTGCAGAAAGGTAGCCCAATCCTTTTGAGGCAAAGAACAGGCCAAAACATTCTCTTATGATAAGCAAAGCGTTCTTGAGGGTACACGGGAATTTCATCTAGTTGTTTTCATCATGTTGGTTCGATTTGTGTTCGCTACTTTGATAATTTGATATGTGGGCGGACCGGTGCTTAGGTGTTGTTCTTACCTGAACAAACCTCCTACATATGATTAACCCTCCTGCAAGCATCCGCAACTACGAGAAAAGTATTAAGAATAAATTCTAACCATAGCATTAAACTTTTGGATCCAATCGGCCCCTTACGGAATAGCGCATAAACTGGGGTTTAAGCTTCTGTCACTCTCGCAACCCATCATCTGATTGCTACTGCACAATGCATTCCCTTAGGCCCAAAGATGGTGAAGTGTCATGTAGTCGACGTTCACATGACATAACTAAGGGAATCACAACATACATACTATCAAAATATCGAACACATATCAAGTTCACATGATTACTTGCAACATGATTTCTCCCGTGACCTCAAGAACAAAAGTAACTACTCAAAAATGATAATCATGCTCAAGATCAGAGGGGTATTAAATATCATAATGGATCTGAGCATATAATCTTCCACCAAATAAACCATATAGTAGTCAACTACAAGATGTAACCAACACTACTAGTCACCCACAAGCACCAATCTATATTTCCGGTAACAAGATTGAACACAAGAGATGAACTAGGGTTTGAGATGAGATGGTGCTGTTTAAAATGTTGATGGAGATTTCCCTCCCCAAGATGGGAGAGTTGTTGTTGATGATGATGACGATGATTTCCCCCTCCGGGAGGGAAGTTTCCCTGGCGGAAGCACTCCGCCAGAGGGCAAAAGTGCTCCTGCCCAAGTTCCGCCACGAGACAACGGCGCTCCATCCCGAAAGTCCTCCTCTTATTTTTCTAGGTCAAAATGACTTATATACTAGAAGATGGGCACCGGAGGTGGGCCTCGGTGAGCACAACCCACTAGAGCGCGCCTAGGCTCCCTGGCGCGCCCAGGTGGGTTGTGCCCACCTCGTGGGCCCCCTCCGATAGTTATTTGCTCCAATAATTCTTGAATATTCCATAAAAAATCTCCGTGAAGTTTCAGCTTGTTTGGAGTTGTGCAGAATAGGTGGCCTGACGTAGCTTTTCGAGGTCCAGATTTCCAGCTGCCGAAATTCTCCCTCTTGGTGTGTACCTTGCAAATTATGAGAGAAAAGGCATTAGAATTACTCCAAAAACATTATTATGGATAAAAACATTATAAATAATAGTAACAAAACATGATGTAAAATGGACGTATCAACTCCCCCAAGCTTAGACCTCGCTTCTCCTGAAGCAAAAACCGAAATCGAAAAACATGTCCACATGCTTTGAGAGAGAGAGGTGTCGATAAAAACAAAATACATACATAGAAGCATCATGTTGATTATTATAACAACAACAAATTTAAACATAAGACTTTTATCATAGAACTTTTATCATATACTTCTCATGAATAAGTAATAGTGCATCACACAATCAAAGTATAAAGCAAAAACTCTATTAGAAACCAACAAACTATGTTCTGACTCAACTTTGCAACTACAATTCACCATCCTTTCAGGAAGGGTCACGTGTCGGAGCCTTTAGGCAAATCCACATACTCAACCATCATATAGTTTTCTATGATTGCTAACACTCACCGTGTACACATGAGCAAAATGTTTCAACCGGACACATAGAAAGATAAGGGCTTATAGTTTCGCCTCCCAACATATTCACCTCAAGGGTGATGTCAACAATAATAACTCATGCTATCTATATTCAACTGGACAAATGTGCATAGATCTTTCCTCACCACATGATGCTTGCCAAAGGAGAAAAGTAAAAGGGAATAGAAGAAAAACTTTGACTCTTTGCATAAAAGTAAATACATAAAAGTAAAAGATAGGCCCTTTACAGAGGGAAGCAGAGGTTGCCATGTGCTTATTTGTTTGTATGCTCAATCCCTTAGTGCAAAAGAACGTCATGTTGTATTGCCCCTTAAGATGACAACCTTTATTATGTAGTTTGTCGCTTTTATTCTTTGTCATCCAAGTTCATACAACGCTCAATTTTATCTTACACTAAACGATCTCAGACTTTTAGAAGCAATTTTTATTGCCTTTTTGCACCGATGACAACTTACTTGAGGGATCTTGCTCAAACCATAGGTAGGTATTGTGGACACTTGAAACTAAGATTTGGGCTTAAGGGTTTTTGGATGCACAAGTAGTATCTCTACTTAGTGCGGAATTTTTGGCTAGCAAAGATAGGGGCAAGCACCACATGTTGAAGGATCTATGACAATATGACTTCAGTGTGAATATAAACAAACATAAACCATTAAGTTGTATTCCTTGTCCAGCGTCAACAATTTTTGCATATAATATTTTGATGAGGGCTTACAATCACAAAAGATTTATAGGATAGTATATTTATATGTGAATCTTTTGTTCCCTTATTAATTCTTTCATGAGTTGCATGATTCACTAATGCTATGTTTGTCAATCTCTAATAAAATTTCCTACTTATACTTCTCCTTATGTGGTGCCATCACCTACCATAGGATTAGTATATGATCTTATTGGTTTATTTCCTTTCTTTTATTTATTTCCTTTCTCTTTTTCTTTCTTTCTTATTTCATTCCTTTAATTGCAACATGAAAGTAGAGAAAGCAAAAACTCGAACTAAACTTTATTATGTAACTTGCACACGATTATAAGGATAGATCACTAAGCATACTCTCAAAGAGGAAAGGATCGAACTAAACATTTATTCATTAAAGCAAAAAGATCGAACTGAGATAAGTAAAAGCAAAAAGATAGTGGGGTGATAGATACCGGGGCACCTCCCCCAAGCTTGGCGGACGCCAAGGGGAGTGCCCATACCCGATGCTCAGTTCTCCTTTAGTGGTGAAGAAGATGGTGGTGGGGATGAAGAAGAGATCTTTTCCTCGGATTTCCATAGCAGTGGTCCACCATCAAAAGAGGAGGAGTGAGTCTCATGGGTCATGCAACTAGTTGCCAAACTCATACCTTTAAACCTCGCCTCATATTCAAAGACTTGGTTTTGAAGATCATAGATCTGGCTTTGGAGAAAGTTGATTTGCTCGTTGAGGGTGAAGATGATGTCCTTCATGGGCTTGCCATCCACCTTGAGATCACGGGAAAGGTCTGTGATCATGAGGTGATTGGGATTGAGCCCACGCTCCACCATCCCCTTGCACCGGAAGATTTCCTGCTCTATGGCTTCAAGCCTGGCCTCCACTGTTCCCGTGCCCTTGGCACCTTGCTCATCGCGGATGTACAACACCCCCTCATGCACCTGGATGGTTTGAGGGTGCTGCACCACCTCCCGTAGATATGGGTTGATAACGTTCTTGAAGAACTTGTCCTTGGAAGAATTTAAGAGGCCATGGTAGATGGGATCTTATAAAAAATAGCAAGAAAAGAGAACAGAGGATTTCTCCGCCATATGGAGGTTAACAGGTTTGGGAAGTATATATAGATTTTTTATCTTGGGGAACAAGCATATAGAAGAAAAACGGAGTCCGGAAGGTGTCCCAGGTGGGCACAACCCACCTGGGCGCGCTAGGCAAGCCTCGCGCACCCTGGTGTCTTGTGCCCACCGGGGGATGCTTCCTGGAAGTTTCTTTATTTCCAAAATTCTTAAATATTCCAAAACTAATAACAAATATTTTTGTGGATTTTTTGGAGTCCGTTTACTTACCGTATCACGTACCTCCTTATTTTCATGATTCTGGAGTGTTCCAGAAGGACTCTTTTATGTGTTCTTTCGGTGTCAAAATTTGGATAATATTACTTTCAACATTAATGGGCGTACCAGAGATATAATGTTTTATTCATTGCCCATTGAAAACCTTTGGGTTTGTAACTTCGGGATTATTTATTTTGATGGCCCCAGACCGGTAAACCTCATCGATAACATAGGGCCTTCCCATTTTGAGAGGAGTTTTCCTGCAAAGAATCTGAAACGAGAGTTGTACAAAGGAACATATTCTCCGACTTTAAACACACGCTTTTGTATTATTTTGTCATGCCATCTTTTAACTTTTTCTTTGAATAATTTTGCATTTTCATAAGCTTGGGTTCTCCATTCATCTAATTTGCTTATATTAAAAAACCTCTTTTCACCAGCAAGTTTGAAATCATAATTGAGTTCTTTAACTACCCAATACGCTTTATGTTCTAACTCAAGAGGCAAATGACAAGCTTTTCCATAAACCATTTTATAAGGAGACATACCCATAGGATTTTTATATGCTGTTCTATAAGCCCAAAGTGCATCATCTAATTTCTTAGACCAATTCTTCCTGGGCCCATTGACGGTCTTTTGCAAAACTAATTTTATTTCTCTTTTGCTAAGTTCAACTTGACCACTAGACTGGGGATGATAGGGTGATACAATTCTATGGTTAACATCATACTTGGCAAGCATTTTACGAAAAGCACCATGAATAAAGAGTGAACCACCATCAGTCATTAAATATCTAGGGACTCCAAACCTTGGGGAAATAACCTCCTTAAGCATTTTAATAGAGGTGTTGTGATCAGCACTACTGGTTGGAATGGCTTCTACCCATTTAGTAACATAATCAACAGCAACCAAAATATGTGTATACCCATTAGCGAAGAAAAAGGTCCCATGTAATCAAATCCCCAAACATCAAATGGTTCAACAACAAGTGAATAATTCATAGGGATTTCTTGATGCTTACCGATATTACCTATTCTTTCACATTCATCACAAGATGAGACAAACTTATGGGCATCCTTGAAGAGAGTAGGCCAATAAAATCCAGACTGCAATACCTTATGAGCAGTTCTATCTCCAGCATGATGCCCTCCATAAGCTTCAGAGTGACATTTCCGTAAGATTTGTCCTTGTTCATGCTCAGGTACACAATGTCTAACAATACCATCTACTCCTTCCTTATAAAGATGTGGGTCATCCCAAAAGTAAAGTCTTAAATCATAGAAGAATTTTTTCTTTTGTTGGTATGTAAAGCTAGGTGGTAGATATTTAGCAACAATGTAATTAGCATAGTCAGCATACCAAGGAGTACTATGAGAAACATTTATTTCAGCTAACTGCTCATCAGGAAAACTATCATCAATAGGAAGTGGGTCATCAAGCACATTTTCAAGCCTAGAAAAATTATCAGCTATGGGGTTCTCAGCTCCTTTTCTGTCAATGATATGTAAATCAAATTCTTGTAGCAAAAGAACCCAACGAATAAGTCTAGGTTTAGCATCTTTCTTTTCCATAAGATATTTAATAGCAGCATGGTCTGTGTGAACAATTACTTTGGAATCAATAATATAAGGTCTAAATTTATCACAAGCAAACACCATTGCTAAGAATTCTTTTTCAGTAGTAGTATAATTTCTTTGAGCAATGTCTAGAGTTTTACTAGCATAATGAATAAGATTCAATTTTTTATCAACTCTTTGTCCTAGAACAGCACCAACAGCATAATCACTAGCATCACACATAATTTCAAAAGGCAAGTTACAATCATATATAGGTGCAGAAATTAAGGCTTTCTTGAGTGTTTCAAAGGCTTCTAAACAATCATCATAAAAAACAAAAGGAATATCCTTCTGCAAAAGATTAGTGAGAGGCCTAGAAATTTTAGAAAAGTCCTTAATAAATCTCCTATAGAAACCAGCATGACCTAGGAAAATACGAATATCTTTCTTTCTTTACGACATGGTATTTTCTCAATTGCATCAACCTTAGCTTTGTCCATTATAATCCCCAAGTGTAGGGAATCATCGTAGCAATTTCCAAAGGTGGAAGTGATAAGTATGTTGTGTCGAACCCACAAGGACCTAGGTTAACAGGTTAGTCGCAAAAATCATATAAAATACCATATAAAACATCCAAGGTTGATAATATAATAGCATGAAGACTTCATAAATTATAGATACGTTGGAGACGTAGCAGCATCCCTAAGCTTAATTCCTGCTCGTCCTCGAGTAGGTAAATGATAAAAGAAATAATTTATGAAGTGTGAATGCTAGCAAGTGCACAAGTTTGATCAATGATAATTTCAGTCACTTTTTCTAGCATCAATACATGTCATATCAGTAACTCGTCTTCATAAAACTTTTCATGATCAAGTAACAAGCTATTCACATGTTAAAGTATAGATCATAAACTTTCTTGAAACTAGCAAACTATATTCTCAGTCATCAAACAATTACAATTCATCTTATTTTCAGGAAGGATCTATGTCAGAGCTTTGATTTAGCAAACTCCACATACTCAACTATCATTTAATCTTTCACAATTGCTAACACTCACGTGATATTTATGGGTTCAAAGTTTTAATCGGACACAGAGAAAGATAGGGGCTTATAGATTCGCCTCCCAACCTTTTACCTCAAGAGTAATGTCAACAATAATAGTTCATGATAACTTACATCCAATTGGATATATATATCAGGATCTTTCCAACACAATGTGCTTGCCAAAGGATAAAATATAAAAAGGAAAGGTGAAGATCACCATGACTCTTGCATAAGGTAGAAGATAAAAGTAAAAGATAGGCCCTTCGCGGAGGGAAGCGTAGGTTGTCATGCGCTTTTATGGTTGGATGCACAAAATCTTAATGCAAAAGAACGTCACTTTATATTGCCACTTGTGATATGGACCTTTATTATGCAGTCCATCGCTTTTATTTCTTCCACATCACAAGATCGTATAAAGCTTATTTTCTCCACATTAATAGATCATACATATTTAGAGGGCAATTTTTATTGCATGCACCAATGACAACTTACTTGAAGGATCTTACTCAATCCATAGGTAGGTATGGTGGACTCTCATGGCAAAACTCGTTTTAAGGGATGTCTAGAAGCACAAGTAGTATCTCTACTTGGTGCATAGAATTTGGCTAGCATGAGGGGGAAAGGCAAGCTCAGCATGTTGGATGATCCAAGACAATATACTTTATTTTGGATATAAGAAAACATAATCCATTACGTTGTCTTCCTTGTCCAACATCAACCTTTTCATGTCATATTTTAATGAGTGCTCACAATTACAAAAGATGTCCAAGATAGTATATTTATATGTGAAATCTCTCTTCCTTCAATATTCTTTCATGAATTGTTCAAGTGACCAATTCTACGTTTGCTAACTTTCAATGAGTTTACTACCTATACTTATTATGTGTGAAGTCATTACTCCCCATGTTATAAGCATATGAAACATATATAAATTCAGATTTATGAAATTCAATTCATTCAACCATTTACTCATAGGATATTCGTGAAGCACATGAGTAAATGACAAACTACTCCAAAAGATATAAGTGAAGAACACTGAGTAGTCAAATAATTAACTAGCCATGGGAGGATTCTTTTTCATTCATTACTTCTCCAATGATTTTATTCAAACAACAAGTAAAATTGAAAATACGCTCCAAGCAAAACACATATCATGTGACGAATAAAAATATAGCTCCGAGTAAAGGTATACCGATAGTTTTGAAGACGAAAGAGGGGATGCCTTCCAGGGCATCCCCAAGCTTAGGCGCTTGAGTCTTCCTTGAATATTACCTTGGGGTGCCTTGGGCATCCCCAAGCTTAGGGTCTTTCCACTCCTTATTCTCCTCATATCGATATCTCACCCAAAGCTTGAAAACTTCAATCACACAAAACTTAACGAAACTTCGTGAGATAGGTTAGTATGATAAAGAGTAAACCATTCACTTTGGTACTGTCAAAGACAAGGTTCATAATTGTTCCCACACAATGTCTACTGTACCATATCATTTCTACAATTTATATTGAGAAATATAAGCCATAGAAACTAGAAAACAAGCAAACTATGCAATGAAAACAGAATCTGTCAGAAACAGAACAGTCTGTAATGATCTGAACAGCAACCATACTTATGCTACTCCAAAAATTATGAAATAAATTGGTGCATGAGGAATTTGTCTATTAATCTTCTGCAAAAAGAATCAACTCAAAAGCACTCTTCTGTAAAAAAAATGGTAGCTAATCTCGTGAGCGCAAAGTTCCTGTTTTTTACAGCAAGATCACATTAACTTTCACCCAAGTCTTCCCAAAGGTCTTACGTGGCACTTTATTGAAACAAAATCTATAAAACATGATTACTACAGTAGCTTTAATCATGTAAACACACAAAAACAGTAAGGGTAAATATTGGGTTGTCTCCCAACAAGCGCTTTTCTTTAATGCCATTTAGCTAGGCATGATGATTTCAATGATGCTCACATAAAAGATAAGAATTGAAACATAAACAGAGCATCATGAAGAATAGGACTAGCACATTTGAATCTAACTAACTTCCTGTCAGGACCCCGATTCCAAGTCACACCGATCTAGCCTGTAACACCTCATATAACATTGCGGCCTCACGCACGGTACTCCCACGGGTGTCGCCTTACCATGGCCCGGGACCGTTTGCGCCTTTTGGCTCACGTATATGATAATGTCGCTAGCATCCATATGACAGAGAACCCGGGCCGACATGGCTAGTCGTGAACCCAAAGCGGCACTAACGTATGGGGACAGGCATACATGAATCAACATCGAACGTGTCGGTTAGCAGCGTGTGAATCCGGGCTGTAGCACTGGGCTAACAGGACTCCGGGAACCCGGGCTGTAGCAGGATAGGCAGGACTCCGGATGTCACCGCGTGACATTTCCCCGAAGGGACAGACACAGGAACGATATGACTCACATGCCGGCCAGTCAAGTGTCCAGAGCAGTAGTGCTGGGCTAGCAGGACTCCGGTGAACCGGGCTGTAGCGGACTACTATGGCTCAAGGAGGCACTAGACTACATTTCCCCATAAGAGAGGCTGCTAAAGATAAACAACTAGATTGTCGGATCCCACACATACCAAGCATTTCAAACATACACACAATATGCTCGATATGTGCAAATACAACATGGCATCACAACAAAACTCTACAACTCAAGTACTTTATTTAAAGGGCTCCGGAGAGCCTTACATAACTTGTTCATACAGATAGGGGTCACATGACCCGACACTCAAGTCATACAATCATACAAGCACATGCGGAAGCAAACTGTCTGGGTACAGACACTAGAAAGAAAGAAGGCTTGACGAAGCCTGTCTATCTACATAGGCCCTTCACAAGCCTAGATCACCACCTGGGTGGCGCGTCACTCGTCGTCGTCGAGTTCTACGTAGAACCCGTCAGAAGGGGCGGTGTTGTCGTCTGAAAACAGTAATTAAGGCAACATGAGTACAAAGGTACTCAGCAAGTCTTACAACAGATCCTACTATACATGCTCATTCTCAAGAAGGTAGTGGGGTTATTGCAGCAAGCCAGCTTTGACTCTTGGCTAAGCTATCCTACGATACACCACTTGTGAAATAGTTTTCGCACACGAGTCCACTAATCACCATCTCAATACTCCACCGTGGATCCTCCCTCGTCATCCAACGAGAGGGCCATCCGCGGTACTCACACTTATCTTGAGGCTTTTAGTAGTATCCATTTACTTGTCTATGAACTGCATAAGCGACCAAGTAGTCCTTTACCGCGGACGCGGCTATTCGAATAGTTTCATACCCTGCAGGGGTGTACTTCGTCACACACGCTCTCACCACTTATCGTCGCTACACGACGTGTACTCGGCAACCTTCAAGCGGAAGCCCAACGTGGGTGTCGGCCACAGCCTACCTAAACACTCGAGTCTCTAGTCCAGGTTTATCGCCTATTTAGGTTCCATCCGCAGGGAGTCCGGCCGAGGTTTCCACATACGGCCCCAAACGATGTGTGCAGGGTTCCCGGACACCAAACGGGCGACTCGGTACACCGTGCCACGAGCCTACCGCATCACAGCCCACCCCTTGGTCAGCGCTGTCCACGGCCTCCAGCTTACTACAAACACCAGAAACTACGTGCAACTCCTGGACAGAGGACAAGGGTGATTAAGAAGCCGAGGGGGTCCATTGGTTTCGGGCCCAATGTGTGGTAGTAGCTGAATCTTAAATCACGCATACAGATCTCAGTTCTTAGGGACGGTCTCAATGAAACAACCCACCATGTACTCCTACATGGCCTCCCATCGATACCTTTACCAAATCGTGTTCAACACTTCACTCTCTTTACCGACACACACACTTTCACTCTAGTTCATCACCCTGATGAGCCAGACCTGACACAACTCTAAGCATAGCAAGCATAGCATTGTAGGAACACAACATGGCTCAATCAACTCCTACACATGCTAGTGGGTTTCATCTAGTTACTGTGGCAATGACAGGTCATGCAAAGGAAAGTGGGTTCAACTACCGCAACACACAGCAGTTTGAATCGCGTTGTCTTAATGCAGTAAACGAGAGCAGAAGCGAGAAGATGGGTTTGTATCGAAATGATCAATGGGTTGCTTGCCTGACGGAGTGGTGGTGGGATTCTGCCCTTCAGTTGGATACTCGTGAATATCCTCGGAGGCAGGACCTACCACAATGAACACATCGAAGCACAATCAACACCAAGCAAGTGCAACAATATGATGCATGCATGGGACATGGCAAAATGGATGTATTGGGCTAATGCAACTAAGACCAGATGGGTTTGGACTAATTTGAATCAAAGATTCAAATTCCAAGTTCATAAATGGCCCATATTAGTGCTTTATCTTGTTCTGTATAAAACAGTAGGTTAACTTGCTTAATCATGCATGAAACCAGTACAGATGGATAGAATGGATTTTTCTGATCATTTTTCATATATAAATCTTTTCATTCTGAGCTATAGATTATTTTCTATGATTTTTTGAAGTTTGTGATAATTTCTGGAATTTCCAATATAAGAATAATTCCAGTAAAAGCTTTACTGCGTCAGCCTGACGTCAGTGTGACGTCAGCAGGTCAACGGGGTCGTCCAGGTCAAACCTGACGTGTGGGTCCCCTGTGTCAGTGACACTGTTAGGTAATTAGTTAATTAGGATTAGTTTTAATTCTAACTCAGATTAGTTAGCAGGCGGGCCCCACTCGTCAGTGACCCTGGGGGGGTTGACCTGTGGTCAAACCACGTTGACTCGCCGGCGTTTAGCCGCCGGCGACGTCCAGACGCGGCGGTGGAGTGCGGGATCCCCCTCCGGCGACCAAAAGGACGGCGGAGAGTACCTATGTGTAGCTGGGGGCGAACCGCGTCGACTGGTGGTGGTAGAGGAGCTCGGGGTCGCCGGAATCGACGCCGGCGACGAGCCGGGCGGCTGCCGGGTACGGGCGTAGTCGAAACCGTAGCTAGAGAGCACGGCGAGGGGCAAGCGATGGCGCTACGGGTTCCTGGCGTTGCGGTGGAGCTAATGGCTACGGTGGTGCGGCCGTTAGATGGCCGGAGCCTCGTCGGCGACGAGCTCGTGCGGCGGCGCGTTCGGGTGAGCTTCGTGCGGTGGCTACAGCGCTCGAGAGAGAGAGAGGAGAGGATGGGAAGGTGGCCATGCTCACGGCGGTTGCGACGGAGCAGACGGCGAGGTCGGAGACGAGCTGTAGCAGTGGCGACGGCGGAGGGGATCTCCGACGGTGAGCGGCGAAGGCGAGGTCGGTGACGGAGCTTCGGGGCAAACGAGCGCTCGGGGCTCGGCTTGCTCGAAGGAGTGGGCGACGGCGGTGCTGTAGGACACGGTAGTACGGCGCGAGGTCGACGGTGGGCCGCGGCTACTCCGGTGAGGTGGCTGCGGCGGCGTCGGCCATGGTGGGGAGAAGGCGAGGGAGAGGCGATGGGGGAGAATGGCGATGTCCAGGGGCTCGGGGCGCGTCGAGAGAGGTCGGCCAGCTCATCCGCGGCGAGGGCGGCAAGCTGCTGGCGCCGTGGCGAGCTCACGCTCGCCGGCGTCACCTCTCTGCCTGCTCTGGCGAGAGCAGGCAGCTGACTGGCGCGGGCCAGCACAGTGCTGGGCCGCCAGGTGGGCTGCCAGGTAAGTCTTCTGCCTTCTGTTCTTTTCTCTTTTTATTTATTTCTGTACTGTGTTTTGAAATAGTAAAAATACTATTTCATTTGGAAAAATCCTGAAAATATTCTGAGGCACCTTTGAGATTATTCCCAACAGCCTAAAAATACCTTCAAGATTATTTGGGCATTTGAAAATATTTATAGCATTTAAAATGCCCAAATGCAAATACTTATGGCTTGTGCAAAAATCCAAGATGGCCTCCAAAAATATGAAACCATTTTTGGCAGAGGTTTTAGCCAAGACCAAAGGTGGTGAACATTTATGGAGGGCATTTCAGGTTCATTGGAAAAATTTTAGTAAACCCTAGTTGTTCCAGGGGGGTGCTGGGGGTTTCTGGCATCCCCATTTCAGGTTTCTGTGAAATGTAGCCATGATGCAACACTCTAATGCATGAACTAACTAGGATGTGACACTTCCTATGCCTACGGATTTTGTGAACACATAATTTATAAGAATAAGAATCAACTAGCATAGGAAGGCAAAACAAGTATAACTTCAAAACTTTAAGCTCATAGAGAGGAAACTTAATATTATTGCAACTCCTACAAGCATATATTCCTCCCTCATAATAACTTTCAGTAGCACCATGAATTAGTTTAACAATATAATCATCACATAAAGCATTATTTTCATGATCTACAAGCACAGAAATTTTCTACTCTCCATATAAGCAAAATTCTTCTCATTCGGAATAGTGGCATCACTAATTCCTAAAGTTGACACTCTTCCAAACCCGCTTTAGATGATAGTATTATTCATACTCCAAAAGATATAAGTGAAGTTCACGGAGCATTCTACAACTAATATATACTAACCAATATCCAAGCTCAAAATATATAAGTTAAGCACACGAAGCATTCTATAAAACCATACTCAAAAGATTTAAGTGAAGCACAAAGAGCATTCTATAAGGTCATACTCAAAAGATATAAGTGAAGCACATGAATCATTATATAAATTTATGAAGGTACATCTCATACTAGCATGGTTCTTAAAGAAAAAGAAAAAGAAAAACACAAAGGACACAAATCATGTGAACAAAAAAAAACCGAGGTATACCGGTAATTGTTGAAGAAGAAAGACGGGATGCCAACCGGGGCATCCCCAAGCTTAGATGCTTGAGTATCCTTGGAATATTTACTTGGGGTGCCTTGGGAATCCGAAAGCTTGAACTCTTGCCTCTCTTTATTCTTCTTATATTGATAGCTCCTCGATCTTCGAACACTTCATCCACACAAAACTTTAACAAAAACTTTGTGAGATCCGTTAGTGTAATAAAGCAAACTACCACTTTAAGGTACTGTAATGAACTCATTCTTTATTTATATTGGTGTTAAACCTACTGTATTACAACTTCTCTATGGTTCATAAATTCCATTACTAGCCATAGATTCATCAAAATAAGCAAACAACACACGAAAAACAGAATCTGTCAAAAACAGGACAGTCTGTAGTAATCTGGAAGTTTAGTAAACTTCTGTAACTCCAAAAATTATGAAATAAATTTGAAAATTTGAAAAATTTGTACAGAAGTAATGTGCCAAAAGTTTCAGACCCATTTTACTGTCCAGTAAAAAATGTAAATTCATGCACTACAGCCAAAGTTTCTGTTTTTGTTCTGCACATAGTAAACAAGCAATCTAATCATCCTAAAACCAAAGCTTGGCACATTATTTTTATAATACAATGTATATATACAAGGGGAAAATTATTTACATAGAAACTTCCATGAAAAATTCTACATTGTTTCCGTGAGCATGAACACAAGTGCTCAAGGTCGACCCTCACTTCTTCAATGCATAACTTTCCAATCACTTCTCTTTTTTGAAAAACTTTTTAGGCATGAGAGGCAAGTAATAATTTTTTTGTATTTTCATTCTTTACAAAAAATTGTATGTTTCACCCACAACTAAACAGAAACAAAAAGGAAAAACAAAATCTACTTAGTGAAGAAAGCAAACAAGCACACACGAGAATATCAACCCCATGCTATTGCTCCCCGGCAACGGCGCCAGAAAAGAGCTTGATAATCCCCAAGTGCAGGAATCATCGTAGCAATTTCCAAAGGTGGAAGTGATAAGTATGGAGTGTCGAACCCACAAGGAGCTAAAGGTAAGATCAATATTCTCTCAAGCCCTATCTGCCACTGATACGACTCTACATACACCGAACGTTTACTTCCAACTAGCGACGAGAAATAAAACTACATTATGGGTATGAAGAGGATAACTTTGTATGATATCGGAGAGCTAAAATATAAAAGTAGGTGCTGTTATCATAAAGTTAGAATATATTACTAAATATTACAAATAGAGAGTGTGGAATAATGGTGGATCGGTGTGCGGAATTGTCCTAGGCTATTGTTAACAAGACCGGTAGTCGTCATTGCAATTTCATATGAGGGAGAGGCATAAGCTAACATACTTTCTCTACTTGGATCATATGCACTTATGATTGGAACTCTAGCAAGCATCCGCAACTACTAAAGATCATTAAGGTAAAACCCAACCATAGCATTAAAGCATCAAGTCCTCTTTATTCCCATACGCAACAACCCCCTTACTCGGGTTTGTGTTTCAGTCACTCACCAACCCACTATAAGCGAATCATGAACGTATTGCAACACCCTACAGCGGGAATCCCTCACGCTAGCGCGACACGTAGGGCACCATAGGACAACACGAAAATAAAACATACAACTCGTACCAATCTAGATCATCAATCAACCCAAAGACAAAGGATATCTACTCAAAACATCATAGGA
Source organism: Triticum aestivum (assembly GCF_018294505.1). NCBI lineage: Eukaryota > Viridiplantae > Streptophyta > Magnoliopsida > Poales > Poaceae > Triticum > Triticum aestivum. The sequence continues at coordinate 353,015,531 of NC_057814.1, forward strand.
TGGCAACACATCATTGGATCATAATATGTGGCATAAAGCACCATGTTCAAGTAGGGATTACAGCGGGGTGCGGGAGAGTAGACTGAGTAAAAGAGATGAGGATGGTGATGGTGATGGTGATGTTGATGAAGACGATCACCACGACGATGATTCCCCTCTCGATGACACTCCGGTGCCACCAAGAGAGAGGAGGAGAGGTTCTCCCCCTTGTGCTTCCTCTTCCATGGCCTCCCCCTGGATGGGGAGAGGTTCTCCCTCTGGTCCTTGGCCTTCATGGCGATGATGGCCTCTCCGGGATCTTCCTCCATGGCCACTGGTGATGATGGCCCCCTCCGGCAGGGTGCCGGAGAGGGCCTAGATTGATTTCTCGTGGCTACAGAGGCTTGCGGCGGCAGAACTTCTGATCTACGTTTCTTTCTGGAAGATTGGGTATATATGAGAGGTGTTGGCGTCGAGAACAAGTCAGGGGGGTCTCCGGGCTGTCCACGAGGCAGGGAGGCGCGCCCAGGGGGGTGGGCACGCCCCCCACCCTCGTGGGCAGCCCGGGACTCTTCTGGCCCAACTCTTTGACTCCTTGGCCTTCTTCTGGTCCAAAAATAAGCTCCGTCAAGTTTCAGGTCAATTGGACTCCGTTTGGTTTTCATTTTCTGCGATACTCTAAAACAAGGAGAAAACAGAAACTGGCACTGGGCTCTAGGTTAATAGGTTAGTCCCAAAAATCATATAAAATAGCATATAAATGCATATAAAACATCCAAGGTTGATAATATAATAGCATGAAGACTTCATAAATTATAGATACGTTGGAGACGTATCAGTCCACTTCAATACCTCTTTCAAAAAATTTATGACCCAAGACAATGCCTTCATTTACCATAAAGTGGCACTTCTCCCAATTCAAGACAAGATTTGTTTGTTGAAATCTCTGCAAAACTCGCTCAAGATTGCTTAAATAATCATCAAAAGACTTCCCATAAACAGAAAAGGCATCCATGAATACCTCAACAATCTTTTCACAAAAGTCAGAGAATATAGCAGTCATACATCTTTGAAAGGTAGTAGGTGCATTAGATAAACCAAAAGGCAGACTTCTATAAGCATAGGTTCCAAAAGGACAAGTAAAAGTGGTCTTTTCTTGATCAGGTTGAGAAACAGGTATTTCTGAAAAACCAGAATATCCATCAAGGAAGCAAAAGTGTGTGTGCTTAGATAATCTTTGAAGCATTTGATCAATAAAAGGCAAAGGGAAATGATGTTTTCTAGTTCCTTTATTTAATTTTCTAAAATCAATTACCTTTCTATAGCCTGTAATAATTCTTTGTGGAATTAGTTCATTCTTATCATTAGGAACAACAATTATACCTCCTTTCTTAGGGACACAATGAACAAGACTTACCCATCTAGTATCAGCTATAGGATATACCCGCTTCCAGGAGTTTTAATATTTCCGTTCTTACCACCTCTTTCATCTTCGGATTTAACCGACGTTGGTGATCAACAACGGGTTTAGCATCAGGTTCCATATTAATTTTGTGCTGACATAGAGTGGGACTAATGCCCTTTAAATCGTGAAGAGTATATCCAATAGCAGCTCGGTGCTTCCTTAGAACTTTCAATAATCTTTCTTCTTCATGTTCTGAAAGGTTAGCACTGATAATAACAGGATATATTTTCTTTTCATCAAGATACGCATATTTCAAAGTGTCTCGCAATTGTTTTAATTCAAACACAGGATCACCTTTAGGTGGAGGAGGACCTCCCAGAGTTTCAATAGGCAAATTGTGTTTAAGTAGAGGACATTGTTCAAAGAAAATCTTACCTATTTCATTTCTTTCATGCATATGTAAATCATTTTCATGGTCTAGCAAATATTGTTCTAAAGGATCAGTAGGTGGCACAGCAATAGAAGCAAGACAATTAATTCATCCTTACTAGGCAATTATTTTTCATGAAGATTTCTACTAAACTTGGAAAAATTAAACTCATGAGACTCATCACCAAAGCTAACACCGACAGTTTGTTTCTTACAATCTATTTAGCATTAACTATGTTCAAGAAAGGTCTACCAAACATAATGGGACATAAGTGATCTTGTGGGGATCCAAGAACAAGAAAATTAGTAGGGTATTTTATTTTCCCACACAAGACATCAGCATCTCTAATGATCCCAAATGGTGATATGGTGTCTCTTTAGCAAGTTTAATAGTAACATCTATGTCTTCTAACTCTGCAGGTGCTATGTCTTTCATAATTTCTTGATATAAGGTGCAAGGAATAGCACTCACACTAGCACCCATGTCACATAAGCCATGATAACAGTGATCTCTTATTTTAAGTGAGATGACAGGCATGCCCACAACAGGTCTATGTTTATCCCTTTTATCAGGTTTAGCAATTCTAGCAAATTCTTCACAGAAGTAAATAACATGCCCACCCATATCTTCTTCCAAGAGATCTTTAACCATAGCAATGCTAGGTTCTACTTTAATTTGTTCATTAGGTTTAGGCGTTCTAATGTAGCTTTTGTTAACCACAGTTGAAACTTTAGCATGTTCCTTTATCCTAACGGGGAAAGGTGGTTTCTCAATATAAGCAGAAGGAACAACTGAATCAACATTATAAATTATAGTTTCTTCTTTAACTGGTACCGGTTCTTTAATTTCTTCTTTAATAGGTCGGTGGTATTTAAACCACTTTTCTTTAGGAAGTTCAACATGAGTAGCAAATTATTCACAAAATGAGGCTACTATCTCAGTGTCAAGTCCATATTTAGTGCTAAACTTTTGAAAAGCATCGGTATCCATAAAAGATTTAACACAATCATACTTAAGTTTAATACCTGACTCTTTACCTTCGTCAAGTTCCCAATCTTCAGAGTTGTGTTTAATTCTTTCCAAAAGATCCCACGGGAATTCAATAGTCCTCTTCATAAAAGAACCAGCACAAGAAGTATCAAGCATGGTTTGATCATTACGAGAAAGCCGAGCATAAAAATTCTGGATAATAATTTTTCTTGAGATCAGCTCATGATTGGGGCATGAATATAACATTGACTTAAGCCTCCCCCAAGCTAGAGCGATACTTTCTCCTTCACGAGGCCAAAAATTATATATATAATTCCGATCACGATGAACTAGATGCATAGGATATTTTTTTTGATGAAACCCCAATTTCAAACGATTCCAATTCCATGATTCAATATCATCGCATAGCCTATACCATGCCAATGCTTTTCCCTTCAAAGATAAAGGGAAAACCTTTTTCGTAACTTTATCCCTAGGTAAACCTGCAAGCTTAAACAATCCACAAATTTGTTCTACATATATCAAGTGCATATCAGGATGTTCGGTTCCATCTCCTGCGTAATATTAGCTAGCAGTTGTTCTATCATACCCGAAGGAATTTCATATTCAATATTTTCAGTAGGTGCAGTAGCTTGAGGGGTAGCTAATTGTGCTTCCGTACGAGCTGAAGATACCCCGAACAAACCCCTCAAAGGATTGTTTTCCATAGTAACAAGTGACAACAAATTTCAGCACACTATATAAATGTTTCCTTACCAAATTCCACTTACCAAAGGCGCGTCACTCCCCGGCAACGGCGCCAGTAAATAGCCTTCATGACCCACAAGTATAAAGGACCAATTGTAGCTCTTTTTGATAAGTAAGAGTGTCGAACCCAACGAGGAGCAGAAGGAAATGACAAGTAGTTTTCAGTAAGGTAATGTGTGGAAGTGCTGAAACTGTAAGTAGCGGAGTAGTTTGATAGCAAGATAATTTGTAACGACCAAGTAACAATAGTAGTAACAAAAGTGCAGCAAGGTATCCCAATCCTTTTGAGGCAAAGGACAGGCCAAAACGGTCTCCTATGATAAGCAAAGCGTTCTTGTGGGTACACGAGAATTTCATCTAGTCACTTTCATCATGTTGGTTCGATTTGTGTTCGCTACTTTGATAATTTGATATGTGGGTGGACCGGTGCTTGGTGCTGTTCTTACTTGAACAAACCTCCTACTTATGATTATCCCTCCCGCAAGCATCTGCAACTATGAGAAAAGTATTAAGAATAAATTCTAACCATAGCATTAAACTTTTGGATCCAATCGGTCCCTTACGGAATAGCGCATAAACTAGGGTTTAAGCTTCTGTCACTCTCGCAACCCATCATCTAATTGATACTCCACAGTTTATTCCCTTAGGCCCAAAGATGGTGAAGTGTCATGTAGTCGATGTTCACATGACACCACTAAGGGAATCACAACATACATACTATCAAAATATCGAACACATATCAAGTTCACATGATTACTTGCAAGATGATTTCTCACGTGACCTCAAGAACAAAAGTAACTACTCACAAATGATAATCATGCTCGAGATTAGAGCGGTATTAAATAGCGTAATGGATCTGAACATATAATCTTCCACCAAATAAAACATATAGTAGTCAACTACAATATTTAATCAACACGACTAGTCACCCACAAGCACCAATCTATAGTTCCGGTAACAAGATTGAACACAAGAGATGAACTAGGGTTTGAGATGAGATGGTGCTGTTGAAGATGTTGATGGAGATTGCCCTCCCCAAGATGGGAGAGTTGTTGGTGATGATGATGACGATGATTTCCCCCTCCGGGAGGGAAGTTCCCCCGGCGGAACCGCTCCGCCGAAGGGCAAAAGTGCTCCTGCCCAAGTTCAGCCTTGAGACGGCGGCGCTCCATCCCGAAAGTCCTCCTCTTATTTTTTTCCTAGGACAAAATGACTTATATACCAGAAGATGGGCACCGGAGGTGGGCCTGGGTGAGCACAACCCACCAGGGCGCGCCCGGGCTCCCTGGCGCGCCCAGGTGGGTTGTGCCCACCTGGTGGGCCCCCTCCGATAGTTATTTTCTCCAATAATTCTTAAATATTCCATAAAAAATCTTCGTGAAGTTTCAGGTTGTTTGGAGTTGTGTAGAATAGGTGGCCTGATGTAGCTTTTCCAGGTCCAGATTTCCAGCTGCCGGAATTCTCCCTCTTGGTGTGTACCTTGCAAATTATGAGAGAAACGGCATTAGAATTACTCCAAAAAGTATTATGAGATGCAGCGATATGTCATCTGTGAGTCTCTAGTACAACATACGTTCTATGTCCTAGTACCTGAGCTGGTGCATGTACTCGGGATGGTGACACACCTACTTTGGACCACCGAACGCTACTCCATGACTGGGTAGTTACAAAGGTAGGTTTCGGGCTTGCCTAGACCCATACTACGAGACATAGTCCAGCAAGATGGGATTTGCCCCTCCGATCTGGAGAGATATACTCTGGGCCCCTCGTGTGATCCGACCAAGATAAGCATGGCCATGCGACAAGGATTATGAGATAATCCGGTTTGTGGTCAGTATCACTGGAATGAGAAAGAGGTTAGGCTAGCACAAGGATGACACACTTGCCTTGAGCCTGACAACATATATCGTGTGGCAAAGGGAACGAAATTGTGACATGTTGTAATGGTTCGCCAATCGGCTTCATTGTCTACTTGGTGATTGGCACGCCTTGCTAGAGGCCACTACCAACCGAGCAGGTCAGAGGTGATCTGACCTACGATCAAGCTGACTTGAACCTAAGGGGTCGCGCACTTAAGGGAAGGAACCTGTGAGGTTGGATTGGACTCCACGAGTGAGATGTGATCCTACTGGGAGTCGGAACCAGGCCAAACAAATTTTGGGCTCTAGGGTCCGTGCGAGGCCCAACTGTTGAGCCCACGATGGATGCCTATATATAGTGGAGGTACAGCACACTCATGTGGTTGATCACTTCGACGCTGTCACTAGGTTTTGAATGTGTGGCACCCCGGCTCAGAGAAATCGGAACACCCCGTACTCCAGTCCAGAGATCAAGGAGAAGTCTTCTGGAATACGGCACTGCTTAGCATAGAACAAATCAGCTCTTTATTACAATCTATATGGGTACAAGGAGATTACATCGGCACGGCGACACTATGCCTGCCACGGTTGATCTATGCAAGCAGCAGAACAACATGAAGCAGCGGAATAACTCTAACAGCGGAATAACGACGATGGTGGCGAACTCCACTCTGCAGGGACTCTGGCTGCAATGCTTATCCTAGCTCTCAAACAAGGAATCCACGGGAAACAAGCAATCATATCCGGCATGACCTCCCAACTGGCAAGACACGCCAGGTCAATACATTGAATGTACTTGCAAGCTCATAGAAACAAAGAGCAATCAAGATAGACAACAGCATGGCAATTATAGGTTTGTTAGCAATGATGAACATCATACTATCAGAACAACATGGCATGGACAACATGATACAGCTAGAACAATTCGAGCATGGCATGAACATATGAACATGATGATACTAGCATGCAACATGATAACGCTGTCATGCACCAACTTACTCTGGCCGGGTTACCTCATAACCATCAATGCATAAGCTTACCATCACGGACATCATACGATCATCTCAGGATCCAATCAAGCTTGGTATTACAATAACATAGTAATCATTAATGACCACAAGGAGCTTGACCTTAACCCTTGACTCTCGCATAACACCACAAATATCCAACAACTCGGTATCCTCGGTACCATGGTGATCATCTCACGATCACAATCAACCTCTTTCTCATCATCGAACCAGGTTTGTTATTAAGCACATTATTATTATTATTACTATTGACCCATAGTGTGACCAACTACAAACTGGGCCCTTATCCGCGGGTGCGGCTATCGATAGATTTAATACACACTCTGCAGAGGTTAGCACACTGTACCCACACCACGGAACCCATGGCCTCGCACTCCCATTCGGGTGGACCAACTGTGTTCCGACAAAACCGCTCTACTATGATGACACTCTCCCAGCCAGTCCGACCAACTCCCGTCTGGGCTAAGTGATGGGTGTCCCCGATGTCTACCAAAGACATCCAACGGCCACTATCGTGGCAAAACAATCAACGGTCCCAAACGGGGACAATGGTATACCAATCACAACAACGGGCACACATGGCTTATGTCGTCCTACCCAGCCAAGGTAGCGCCTGCGCATAACCTTCCCTCGTTGGATGCACCGGCGAGAGGCATGACAATAAACCCAGTTAGGACCCTCCCATAAAAGGCAAATGTGGTTGCACTGGTTAGCTCGATTTGGTGGCACCATGACTCAGCCAACAGTTGTTCAAGTTCATTTAAGTCCGGTTAAACTTGAATGCAAATGATGCTGAGTCATACAATATAACATGATGCAACTATCAAGCATGATATCAGCATAAACATGGGGGTACAACATAATCATCAAGCATATCAAAACAATAAAGCATATATCCTAATGAGCATGGCATACTGACTAGCATGAACATCATAGGTATAACACTACTCATAGCATAACATGACCACTAGCATCAACAATAAATACTAAGCAAGAACATGTCAAGAATACTACCAAGTAAGCATATAACCAGCTAGATGCTAAGGAACATGCATAATCACGGTACTCGGTAGAAGATGGTAGTCATGCTCCGTAGAACATCACCAACACCAACATGTACTACTACCAAGCATGACATATGACAAAAATAGTAGCAACTAGTACATGATAACCAGGTGCATAAAAACATAGCATGAAAGTGAACACAGAACTATAAGCACCTCCGAAACAACGATAACTGTATCAAAACAAGCAGACATTTATTAAATATTCAAGTTGAAAACCATGGCTGCTGCATGGCTGTCATGCAAGTGGGTGTTGTGGCTTGCCTGGGGATGAGGAAACCACCGGGGAGAAGCGCAGAAGGATGGCGGAAGGAATCACCGAAAAACGGTTCTCCCTCGGAGGGGCTGATTTGGGGCAAGAGAAATAAGGTCATTTCAAGTATGCCAAACCATAATGAAAATGATGTGAATAGAACAAGCTCGACGAGACGAAGTTGTGGGAGTTGGAATCACCTCAACCGGAGTCACGGTCGCCGAGTTATGACCGTTCGTTCGATAGGCAGAAATAGATTTAAAAAGTATTCATTTCTGCTCCTAACGGAGGAACGTTCACAAACTAGAGGTTTCGGCCGGCAGGGTTTAAACAGAAAGCGCATTTCCAGGAAATATGCTTCCTCGGCATGGAAGACATACTCAAGTGGAGTACGCTTCCACTTAACTGACGTGGCGGGAGCGGGGCTGGTCTTGAGGCGCTGACAGGTGGGGTCGCGCGGGGAGGGACCCGCCTGGCCCTGACCGTCTTCAACCTCCCTCTCAGGAGCGCGCCAGGCCGACGGAGTTGGCCATCTCGGCGGCGATCGCTGGGCGATTCCAGCCACCGTTCGGGATGGGAGACCTATCAAAATGCTCAGGAGGACAAGGTGGATCCGTTCCCGGCCATGGAATATGCCGGGGAGCTCGGGAATGTCCGCAGTTGGGCCCGTGGTGGAGGGGGCCTTCGGGAGGGGATGGGCATGGCGCTCCGGTGCGCCGAAGGAGGGGTTGGAGCACTGAGGCGACGTACTGGTGGTGGAGGAGACGGCTATTGCTGGAGGAAGACTGAATGAGGCTCGGGATCGACGGAATCGAAGCGAAGCTCGCGGGCGACCATGGCAACAGAGGAGGTTGGGGAGGCACTCCGTCGAGGCTCTGAGGGGCTAGGGAGGTCTAGGGGAGTGAGGTGAAGCTGGTGAAGCGCTTTGATGGCCTTGGGGAAGCTTTAAATAGGCGGGGCAAGGGGGTGGCCGTGGCTCAGGCATGGCCTCGTACGCGTGTGCGGGCGAGCATGGTCGACGGAAGGCGACGCGGGGGAGCAGAGGGCATGCATCACGGGGCAGAAGAGGTCGAGGGGCACGGGGGAGAAGAAGCTAGGGGAGGAAACGAAGGTCGGCTAGAGGTTGCCCGTGGGTGCGCGACGACGAGCGCCAGCAAGCGGGCTGCCGGAGAGGGAGGAGACATCCGGGGTGAAGAGGACGACGAGGTTGAGCCGGGAGACACGCCCGTGCTTGCTGAGACGGTGAGTAGAGGAGCAGCCCAAAGCAAACGACGTCTTGGTCGCGCGCACTGCATGCCAATTCGGTGGTCACCGCATGCACTGGTGCACAAAGTGCATACTAGTCGGGCAATTAATGTCTAGGAGGCAAGGGAGGTAGAGAAGAATGCCAAGGAGAGAGCCAAGCATAGTGCTCACTAGTGTGATCACGGGTAGCAAGAAAACAAAGGAACAATAAGGTGTTTGGAGTTTGCTGTGGAGCAGATACTTAGAGATGAATGATGATCTTTGACTGGGTTTGATCACTCACTAAGGTAATTAAGATGGAAATGTTTCATCTTAAGAAGAGGAGTTTAGATAGCACTTGCTGTAGAAAGGGCCCTACTGACCAGATTTGGAAATGAGGAAGTGACACTCACATAAATGACTGTCTTAAGCTGAAATTTGGTGTAGATGAGTCATTCGGGCATATGAAGACTCTGTAAAAGTCTCATACCATTTGGATACACTAAAATTGTACTTGCTTCACAAAGCATCCCTCTGGACAGAATCTTGGGAAAATTCTTGAGGGAAAATGGCTTAATGAAATGTGCCCAAATTTGGTGGAGATAGGTTATATGGGTAGGAGAAGGTCCTGTAAAATTTTCAGCAATAATGGAGCAAGATAAAATATACTTGCTTCACAAACTAAAAATTTGGACAAAAACAAAGAATTGATCCTGGGCTCACATGGATGCATTGCATGAGCTTAAATCTTGAGGAGAGTGATTATATGAGCACATGAAGGAGTATGAAAAAGTTCAACTCATTTGGGTTATCCTACCTAGTACTTCCTTCACAATGGATTCCCTCAGATAGGAACTTTGAAAAAAAGCTCAGGAACATTCACTAGGCAAATTAAGTTGAATTTTGGCATGAGGCAATGATTTGGACATGAAAGGATGCCCAGAAAGTTTGGGGTCAATTGGGCAAAGGTAAATGGTACTTGCTTCACAAACTGCCATTCAGGACAGAATAGGAAAGGAATTAATTGAGCATGATGAGGAACACGGCAAATGAAATATTTGGCCATATTTGAGGGAGGTATGCCCCAAACAATTTATGAGAATTATTTGGGAATTTTGGGAGTAACAGAAATATAGGTTGTTTCACAACCTAGGGCAAATGGGATTATTCCTTTAATAGAAAAAAGGAATATTCCCTAGAAAAAGAATATTGGGGTTGGTGCAGGACGAAAATAGCAAGGTCTTGGGAAGTGTTTGAGGATGACAAACCACTCTGGAAAGAAAGAAGATGGCATCTTCTCCAGTTTCCAGAGCACATAGCCACGGAAAAAGAAAATGCAAGCAAAATACTCAGAAAATCAAAAGAAAAAGAGAGCGCCAAAAATCAGGGTGTGACAAACCTTCCCCCTTAAAGAAATTTCATCCTCGAGATTTGGTTGCTCAGGGAACAAGTAAGAATATACTGACTTAAGGAAACAGTTTCCAACTCGACTATCCTTTTTCCTTTATTGATTGTTCCCCACCAGATTTCATATGACGAGACTTCCCGGCTCTGGGTGGTTTGCTTTACTGTATCCACATCCTGACATAACTTACATTACATGTTCATTCTTATACCGGCTCCAATTCTTTTCATATCTGTTGACTTAGCTGAGTGACAAGTTATCATGACTGAGATATATTCCCGTCTCACAAGTCCAAGAGTGATTTCTGATAGATGTGTCATTCAACACTGACAACCTTTCATGAAGTTGTGAATATATTTTCCTGGTGGACACTCAATCTTTTTACACCTTGCATTGGGTTTCTCCACTAACTGTATGTCCTCCAGGTTCAAAGCAGTGAGGTGGTTCATAACCGTTCTCCTAACAGATTCTGACTTCTCATGGGAGTTCTTGAATTATCTTGACTGGCTCCACTGTCTTGAGTGTCAGATTCGTACCAAATGTTTGACTATTTCCTATCGTGACCAGCATAAAAGGGTACGGCCTTATATGATAGAATCCGCAGACTTGACTGACTATGGTTCTGGCAGGAGAATTTTGTTCATGACATGCTACCCTTCGATGCTTCACATAAGAAGGAAATAACAAGCGGTTTGCAAACAATTGGATGGTTAGCCCAGTCGATGGCGACTCCCACCTCTCCACCGCCACCCTAACCCTAGCCACCCAACATCGACGGCGGTCCCCATATCCCTCCGTGGGTTTTGCCATCTGATCGGCTCATCTTTCCCGGCGTCTCTTCCTCTCGCCTCTGGTTGTCTTCATCCTCATGGCGGTTCACGCTTGCGCTCTCCTTGGGATTGGATTTCTCTCGGGGATGAAGTTGGCGTCTGAGATCCAACGCACCTTCAACAGATTTGTGCACCCAACTGAAGACACGGGCCATTTCATTATGGTCGTCTCTTTTGCACGACACACCTTCCGGCTTGATGAGGAAACTGTGGGGTTCGCTCTTGAGGCGGCCATCGGAGGTTATTGCTCCCACCTCAAGGTATCTTTTCTTCACCATGGCATCTTCTGTTTCAGCGTTTCTTGCAAGGAGGTGGGTTTTTTCATTCTGCACCAGAGGAGTTTTGTCTGCGATCAGTTCAAGTGTTTTTTCCACCTCTGGGGTCATGGTGGCCCTGATTGGCAGAAGGAATTTCGTCTTTGGCAATCTGAATGCCAAGAGGAATGGGTTTTAGTTAGCCCCTCTAAGAGGAGAGCTCGCCTTGGTTTAGAGGCCATGAAATTTCCTCCGGCCAAATCTTCTCTCCGTGCTCGCGTGGCCAAATCTCTTCCTAAGAAACATGCTACGTTTGCAACGTTCATGCAATACCCAGCGCGTAAGAGCTATAGCTATGGCCCGTCCACCGATGAGGTGGCCACGGTCCGAGCAGCGGGCTACCGTGTCTCGTCTCATGAGGATGCGGATGATCTTTCTCCGGTGACCACCCCACCGCCGGCAAGGCTAGCGATTCAGTTTGGAACAATCCCGCCTTCCCCGGAGAGTTTATCTCCTGCCCGTTTAAACCCTGGAACCTCGGGTGGCCGATTAGTTTTCACATTGGAAGGTTTGGATTCCCCTGTACCTGCTCAGCCGCCTCTACCAGGCCATGTTCCTCAGTTGGGCTCTAGGGTACAGCCCATATGTCTGTCTGATGACGAGAGTGGCAGCCCATCACCTCTGGCCTCTAGGGCTTCGTCCCCTAAGGATATTATCCGAGACCTGCAAAGTTTTGACGTTATGATTGATGATATGGCTGCGAGCTATTGGGACTGTCAGCATTGCTTAGCTATGCGCCACACATCAGAGACATGCACGAATCCGGTCCGGTGCCGTAATTGTTTTCGTTCGGGACACGTTAAAAAAAATTGCACCGGCAAGCCGCCTGACTTATCCGTCTGGGTGCCTAAAGTCCCATCGCCAGGTTTTGGGAAGCGGGACCGAACAGAGGATTCTCCCCCTGCCTCTCCAGTTTCCCGAGACCAAACGCCTCCGGAGGAAACCCCATCTGCTTCTCCGCCGCCACCATCGCCGCCTGACCGCCCTGACGAGCACACCCACGCTTCCCCCAGCTCTGGTCCGGCTCCTGCTCTGCAGCCTTCAATGGCGGTGTTTGAGATTGACCCGCACCGCTTTATCCCTGCGGGCTTCGACATTGAAGATGGCGGAGCAGATCGTTTACCTCGCACCTTCTACATGCCGGCCGTCCCGCCGCCCCGAGCGCATGAGCAGTACATGGTGGCCATTGTGGAGCCGATCCCGCCTCCAGAGCTAGTTGGGGTCCGTCGTCAGCAGGTTCTTGATTTTCTAGTTCAAGTGATGCATGTTCCAGTTCTTTCTGCTTAGAATTGGTATCAAGGAGTTGGTTTGTTTGAGATGGAAGATCCAGTTGTCCGAGGCTCTTTTACTCTGCATCCACCGTTTCCCTTAGGGATTGATGATGATGGCAATGATTTTTTTGTCTGTTTTATCCCGCATAATCAGGGTGAAGGTTTTTGTGCTATTCATGGCCAGCGGACTGGGTGGTTGATGTTCATCGGCATCCCTTTAGACTACAGGAATACGTAGTGCATTGCTGATATGGTTGGCTCTTTTGGACAGTTCCACTACTGGAATAGCACTGACAGGTGCAAGGTTCGAGCTTTGGTCCGTGCCTCGTTCCCTGACAATGCGCTAGTTCCTCGTTCGGTCACCTTTCGGGAATTTGCCAATTGGGGCGACGTCATGGTGTCTTGGTCTGCTGGTTGCTATATCCTGTCCGGGGAATTCGCTGGTGCCATGATCCCAGCGGATGAGGACCCAATGCCTCTAAATGGGAATCCCCACCCGTTGCCTGGAGCTCAAGTGCCGCAGCCATTTTGGGCAATGCCTCCATACCCTGCTCTGGGATGGAACGCCGTTCCTCCGGGCCCTCCTCAAGGGCAGAATGAGGGGGCGTGCTGGGCTGACAATGTGCCGCAGGCAGCAGGATGGGGCCCATGGGAGGAGCAGATTCAGCCTGATCATCAGCAGCAGCATCAAGAGGTCCAACCTGTCCAAGACCAGAATTCTATGATTTTGAACCCATCTACGGATTCTTCTGATGATGAGGATATGGCTGAGGTCCAGCAGCCTCTACAAGCCCCACCAATTGTGCAGCTGGAGCCGATTCATCTTGGCCTGGTCCGGGTTTTTTATGGGCCAGTTCTGCCGCCGGCCATGATCTGGGAGAGATCTTTCAAGACTTTGTTACCTGAATTCTTCATCAAGGATATACCAGCTTGCCTCCCTAGTTCTTCTGCGATGTTGCTACAAATCAAATTTGGGTCTGCCGATCTGCAAGCGAAGTATCAGCTTTTTTCTGCTCCGCATGATGTCCCCGTTCCTGGACCCAGCTCTTCGGTGGTCATTGAGGAGTTGGCACCTGAAGATCACTCGTGCTCCACTTACCAGGTTACACCTTCTCCCTCTCAGGTCTCTCAAGAGGACTTTCAGTTTTCTTCGGTTACACCTTCTCCGCTGGGCAAGCGACCACGTCAGTCTGCACGCTCAAGGCGCTCTATCACGCTTGTGGAGCCAGTTCTAGACTTCTCCACTAGACGGATGACGCGTAGTTCTGCCAAGAGGACAGGCATGAAGCCTGTCTCTGCCATTCCTCCGAGGACTGCCCCCCAGCGTCACCCGAAGGCCAAGAAGCTTCGACTTGATGATGAGCCCAGCATGCTCCCTCTCCCACCTCCGACGCCTATTCCGACGCTGCAGGCCATTGGAGTGGCTTTGGGCATCGATCCAGCTGAGTTATCAGTGGAGAAGCTTATGGCTTCTCCCAATCCTGCTGAAGAAGGTGATGGTTCACATGATGCTTGACGGCCCACGAAGATTCCTGGCGAGTTGGGCGCTTTTGCTTTTGTGCCCGTTTTTTGTTTTCAGTGACTGTCTGCAACACTTGGTTACTGTTATTGCCACTTATGTTCCGTTTATGTCCATGCTGTTAAGCAGCTGGATCTGCAACTATACCCCTGCGTTGTTTTTTATGGATAATTGCTATTTTCGCAACTGGAATGTGCTCTGTTGGAATGTGCGGGGGCTCAATTCTGAGGCTCGACAGCGTGATCAACGTGCCAAGATTGAGGAGAGCAGATGTTCTGTTATTTGTCTGCAAGAAACTAAATGTGAGAGCTTTGATATCCGTACGATTAGATCCTTCTGCCCTAGGCGGTTTGATCAATTCGCGTTCTCCCCTTCTGTTGGAGCCTCTGGCGGGATCCTCGTTGTTTGGAACTCCTCGATCTTTCATGGTCAGCTTGTGGATATTCAGAGGTTTGGTGTTGTCGTCTCTTTCCAGTCGTTGCAGAATTCTGAAAAATGGACCCTAACCTCTGTCTATGGGCCATGTGAGGGCCAGCCTAGGGACGATTTTGTTAGTTGGCTTTATCACCTACAAATCCCCCTGGATGAAAATTGGCTCTTGTTGGGGTACTTTAATTTCATCAGATCTTTGGAGAACCGAAACCTTCCGGGTGGTGATACCAATGATATCTTCCTATTCAACGAAATAATTGGTCACCTGGGTCTTTCGGAGCTGCCCTTGAAGGGCCGGAGCTTTACCTGGTCTAATATGCAGCAAAACCCCCTGCTTGAGCAACTCGATTGGTTCTTCACTACTGCTGATTGGATTTCACACTACCCAAACACTGTGGTTACACCACTAGCCAGAACTTCCTCCGATCACGTGCCTTGTGTGGTGTCCATTGACACTACCATTCCTGCGGCCAAGATTTTTCGGTTTGAAAATTTCTGGTTGGATATGCCTGGGTTCATGGATTGTGTCTCCAAGTCCTGGAATGCACCTGTTTTCTCTGATCTTTCTGCTTCCGCGGTTATCACAAGGAAATTTAAGCGACTGCGGTACGATTTGAAAATTTGGAGCAAAAAATTATCGTACATCAAAAAGCTTACTGTTGATTGTTCAAAGGTGATTCTGCACTTTAATCAGCTGGAGGAAGTACGACCTTTAACACGGCCGGAATTCAACTTCCGGAAACTCGTGAAGTTTCACTATGAACATCTGTTAAAACTTCACTATATATATTGGAAACAGCGGTGCACTATTAGGTACATCAAGGTTGGTGAGGAGAATTCAAATTTTTTTCATGCCATGGCCTCTGAGCGTATGAGGAGAAACTCCATCTCCAGTCTGAAAACCAGCTCCATGCTTGATCCAGTGACTGATCATGCTCAGATGGCGGGAATCCTTTGGGCCTCTTTCAAATCTAGTATGGGCCAGGCCCAAGGGATCTCTATGGGCTTTGATTTGAATCATTTAATCCAACCCATCCCGGGGCCGGAGGAGCTATCCTTGCCTTTTTCTGATGAGGAAATTCACAAAGTTTTGAAGGATTTGCCGGCGGATCGGGCACCTGGCCCAGATGGCTTTAATGGGATGTTCGTCAAGCGCTGTTGGCCTATAATTGAGGGGGATTTCTTGAGCATGATTCGGGCTTTTTATGAGGGGAAGCTTTCGTTGGAAAATATCAACTCCTCCCTCATTACGCTCATACCCAAAATCATGTCACCAGAAGGGCCGGATGATTTCCGGCCAATTTCCCTCACCAACACTTGTCTTAAATTCCTAACAAAATTACTGGCCAACAGATTGCAGCGAGTGATCCTTAAGTGCATCCACAAAAATCAGTATGGGTTCCTCAAGGGTCGGTCGATTCAGGATTGTCTGGCCTGGAGTTTTGAGTATATTCACCAATGTAAGCAACCCAAGCGTCCAATTGTAATCCTTAAGTTGGACTTTGCTAAGGCCTTTGACACAGTTGAGCATGAGGTTATTCTTCCGATGTTGCAGCATAAAGGATTTGATGCCAAATGGATTCTTTGGGTTAAACAGCTGTTGTCTACAGGTTCTTCGTCTGTGCTGTTAAATGGCATTCCTGGAAAGCAATTCTTGTGTAAGTGTGGTGTCAGGCAGGGTGATCCACTCTCTCCTCTGTTGTTCGTCATCGTAGTCGATCTGTTGCAATCTGTGGTCAATCAAATGCTGGCGTCTGGCACACTCTCTTTGCCTCTTCAAACACATGACAGGGATTTTCCCATCATCCAATACGCAGATGACACGATCCTATTTCTTGCGGCTAAGGATGATGAGCTTGTTGCCCTCAAGAATATGCTGCTTACATTTCAACAATCCACTGGTTTAAAGGTTAACTTTGCTAAATCCTCAATGATCCCACTCAATATGACTACCGAGGAGGCTGACAGACTTGCTGCTATTCTCGGTTGTAAAATTGGCCAGCTTCCATTTACTTATCTTGGATTGCCTATGGGAACTACGAGGCCAAGGATCATTGACCTCATGCCCTTAGTTGACAGTCTTGAAAGGAGATTAACTACAAGCTCTTCTATGCTGAATCAAGGTTCTCGATTGCAGCTTCTCACCTCTGTCCTGACCTCTCTGCCAATATACTTTCTGTGTAGCCTCAATATCCCAGCCGGGATCATTAAGCAACTGGACAGGATCTTCAGGCAATGCTTTTGGAGGGGTAATAGCGATGTTCCAAAACAGTCTCTGGCTGCTTGGGAGCTCGTTTGCAGGCCAAGAGATAAGGGTGGTTTGGGCATTATTAATCTGAACATCCAGAACAAAGGACTGCTTCTCAAGCATCTCCACAAATTCTATAACAAGGTTGATGTTCCTTGGGTGACCCTGATATGGAATAGTTACTATGATCATGGGGTCCCACAGGCAACAGCTACTGCTGGATCTTTCTGGTGGAGAGATATTCTGAAGCTGCATGAGGCTTACACTGCTATTGCATCAGTACACATCAACATGGGTGATTCTGCTCTTTTCTGGACTAATTCCTGGCACATTGGGGGCTCTGCTAGACCCCTCTGTTGGAGATTGCCAAGGTTGTTTTGTTTTGTCAATAATGACAGGATCTCTGTGAGGGAATTTTTCCAATCCCAGGATCTCTTTTCCATGTTTTATCTGCCTCTTTCTCGGGAAGCTGCTGCTGAGTTGCACATATTGGAAAGTTGGATCATGCAGTTAGACAGAGACCCCACCGTACCTGATGTTTGGATATGGCCTGGTCAATTAGGAGGGTATACTGCGAAAAAAATTTACAGGATCATGCACTCCCACTTGCCTACAATACAACCCTGTAAATGGCTTTGGCAGAGTAAGTGCACCATGAAGATCAAGATGTTTGGCTGGCTTTTGTTCTTTGACAGACTTAACACCAAGGATATGCTGGTTAGGAGACACTGGCGCTCAAATCAGGATGACAATCTTTGCCTCATCTGCAGTGAGTTGGCGTATGAGAATAGGATACATCTATTTTTGAACTGCACCTTCAGCTGTAGAATCTGGAACTATTTGTGTATTGATTGGTCTGGAGGTTCAGATATTCTGCAATGTCTCCTGCACGCCAGGTCCAACTTCACACACCCTTTCTTCGTTGAAGTTATACTAACAGCAGCATGGAATATTTGGATTATGCGAAATGGCAGAATTTTCAGAGCTGAGAGAGCTACTTTCAGTGCTTGGAAGTGTAATTTCATCCATGATATTTCTTTGCTTGCTCACAGGGTGAAGGACTGTAACAAGCCAAAGCTTTTGGCTTGGATTGCTTCTTTGTTGTAAAGCAAGTACAGTTAGTTAGCAAATAGGTAGACTCTTTCCCCTTTTGTTTTTGTTCTTTGTATAGTCTGTTTTACTTGTACAGTGGTTCTTTATATAATAAAGGGTTGTGGGGCTTTGCCTCACAGTAAATATTCAAAAAAAAACATAAGTGAGGGCACATGTTTCAAGACTGTTATTCATTATCCTGATTTTTCATTTTGTTGGCATATCCATGGGAATAGTAAGATGTGTGATGCTTTACCATGGTTTCCGGGGTCAAATTGTGGAATGGCCCCTTGGTCTAATTCGACAGGCCCAGATATTCGATACTAACAAATGTGAGCACATATTGTTGACTGAGCGAGTTGTCTGGATCTGGGGTCCTTACCAAAATTGAGCAGACCCCTGATGACCCACAAGTATAGGGGATCAGTTGTAGCTCTTTTCAATAAGTAAGATTGTCGAACCCAACAAGGAGTAGAACGAAATGACAAGTAGTTTTCAGTAAGGTAATGTCTGCAAGTGCTGCAATTGCAAGTAGCGGAGTAGTTTGATAGCAAGATAATTTGTAACGAGCAAGTAACGATAGTAGTAACAAAAGTGCAGCAAGGTAGCCCAATCCTTTTGAGGCAAAGAACAGGCCAAAATGGTCTCTTATGATAAGCAAAGCGTTCTTGAGGGTACACGGGAATTTCATCTAGTCACATTCATCATGTTAGTTCGATTTGTGTTCGCTACTTTGATAATTTCATATGTGGGTGGACCGGTGCTTAGGTGATGTTTTTACTTGAACAAACCTCCTACTTATGATTAACCCTCCCGCAAGCATCCGCAACTAGGCGAAAAGTATTAAGAATAAATTCTAACCATAGCATTAAACTTTTGGATCCAATCGGTCCCTTACAGAATAGCGCATAAACTGGGGTTTAAGCTTCTGTCACTCTCGCAACCCATCATCTAATTGCTACTCCACAATGCATTCCCTTAGGCCCAAAGATGGTAAAGTGTCATGTAGTCGATGTTCACATGACACCACTAAGGGAATCACAACATACATACTATCAAAATATCGAACACATATCAAGTTCACATGATTACTTGCAACATGATTTCTCACGTGACCTCAAGAACAAAAGTAACTACTCACAAATGATAATCATGCTCGAGATCAGAGCGGTATTAAATAGCGTAATGGATCTGAACATATAATCTTCCACCAAATAAAACATATAGTAGTCAACTACAATATTTAATCAACACGACTAGTCACCCACAAGCACCAATCTATAGTTCCGGTAACAAGATTGAACACAAGAGATGAAGTAGGGTTTGAGAGAGATGGTGCTATTTAATATGTTGATGGAGATTGCCCTGCCCAAGATGGGAGAGTTGTTGGTGATGATGATGACGATGACTTCCCCCTCCGGGAGGGAAGTTCCCCTGGCGGAATCACTCCGCCGGAGGGCAAAAGTGCTCCTGCCCAAGTTCAGCCTCGAGACGGCGGTGCTCCGTCCGGAAATTCCTCCTCTTATTTTTTCAAGGAAAAATGACTTATATACTAGAAGATGGGCACCGGAGGTGGGCCTGGGTGAGCACAACCCACCAGGGCACGCCTGGGCTCCCTAGCGCGCCCAGGTGGGTTGTGCCCACCTGGTGGGCTGTGACGCCCTCGATTCAATCGTACACTAATCATACACGCAAATGTGTACGATCAAGATCAAGGACTCACGGGAAGATATCACAACACAACTCTAGACACAAATTAAAATAATACAAGCTTTATATTACAAGCCAGGGGCCTCGAGGGCTCGAATACATAAGCTCCAATACACAAGAGTCAGCGGAAGCAACAATATCTGAGTACAGACATGAGTTAGACAAATTTGCCTTAAGAAGGCTAGCACAAAAGCAACAACGATCGAAAAGGCAAGGCCTCCTGCCTGGGAGCCTCCTAACTACTCCTGGTCGTCGGCGGTCTCCACGTAGTAGTAGGCACCCTCGGGGGTAGTAGGAGTTGTCGGTGGTGTCGTCTGGATCCTGGACTCCACCATCTGGTTGCGAAATCCGAGAAGAATGGAAAAGGGGGGAGAGGAAGCAAAGCAACCGTGAGTACTCATCCAAAGCACTTGCAAGCAAGGATCTACACTACATATGCATCGGTATCAATGAAAAGGGTTGTATCTGTGGACTGGACTGCAGAATGCGAGAAGAAAAGGGGAAAGCCTAGCATCTTCTGGAAACCACCATCTTGCAGCAACAGGAGGGAGTAGAGTAGCATAAAGTAAAGTAGTAGTAGTGTTATCAACCTAGGCCAGAGATCCTTTCTCGACTCCCTGCGAGAAAGCAATCCCAGAGCCATACTATCCAATTCTCATCACAATCCATTTCTCATCACGAGTATCCAGTTCTAGTTGTATCGATCGGGATACAACTCCAAGTGTCCGTTACCGTAGGACAGGCTATCGATAGATGTTTTCTTCCCTGCAGGGGTGCACCAACTAACCCACCACGCTCGCTTAACTCCGGCCAGACACACTTTCCTGGGTCATGCCTGGCCTCGGCCAAATAATACGCCGCAACCCGCCTCGGCTTAATAGAGAGGTCAGCACACCGGACTAAACCTATACCCCCAGGGGTCATTGGCCATCGCCCCGGGAACTCCTGCATGTTGCGTGGGCGGCCGGTGAGCAGACCTAGCTACCTCCTTAAAAAAGGCAGGATCTTACCAGTCCAACCCGGCGCGCGTCGCTCAGTCGCTGACGTCTAATAAGCTTTAGCTGATGCATACGACGCAGAATGCCCATACAATGCCCACGTGATGGTTAGTGCTATCATGCCAGAGGCCCCTCGGATCAAATATCCAAATCGTAGTGGATTAGGAGCACGCGGTAACAAGCAGAGACTCACGAAAGATGTGACCCCGTTGCCCCGTCTCAAGGACTTGCGGCAAGGGCTAGGAATGCCCGACCATGCCTTGTAATTATCTCGCGGGCACCCTCCAGGTCAACCCGTCTCCACATCACTCGCGGGTACCCCTCAGGGTCGACCCGCCCTTTCAACTAAAAGTTGTAAAGTCCAAGTATCCGTGTGTCCAAACATCAAGGGGAAGACCCGAGGAATCACCCCCGGTGAATTCCACTCGATGTAATCATCAAGGTGAACGTAAGAGGAACCACCACCGAGGTTCACACTTGACGGGTTGCACGACAAAGTCGTATCGGAAGTGGTTAAGGAGGAAATCACCCTCGATGACCACGACCGAATAGCTACACTACAGAGATCTCATCAGGAGTAATGTATAGGTTCCACCTTCGGCACTCGATGGTAACTCTGCAGAGTCAAGCAACAAAAGGGTAAAGTGATGTGCGGTGTCGGGGCCTGGTCTTCGATCCCGGTTATCGGGTCTTCGATGATGAAGCAGGGGCAACAAGGACAAGGTGGGGGTCACTGATGGATCACTAACCAACCTATACTAAGCAGTTTAGGATAAGCAGGTAAGGTACAAAGAGCAGGTTACCAAAGCAGGCTATGCATCACAATAGGAGCAAACAATAAAAGAGCATGAGAGAATGGAATGGGCGATATCGGGATGATCAAAGGGGGGGGCTTGCCTAGTTGCTCTGGCAAGGAGGGGTCGTCGGTGACGTAGTCGATCACAGGGGCAGCATCGGTCTCGGGGTCTACCAGAGAGAAGAGGGGTAAGAAACAGTAAATATAAAGAAAACAAGTGCATAACAGGACAACAGGCAGAGCTAGACGTGTTCTAACGTGGTGCTACACGATACCGGCGAAGGGGGAAGTCAACCGGGAATGTTTTCCCGGTTCTGGACCTATGTCAGACAAATGACCGGAGGGGGAATGTTCCATGTTCCAATAGTTAGAGGCATGTGATAGATGAACGGGCCGCATATTCAGATTCGTTGGATTTTTCTGAGCAACTTTCATATAGAAAACATTTTCATCGGAGTTACGGTTTAATTACTATGATTTTTGCAAGTTTAAAACATATTCTGGCATTATTTATATTAACAGAGACCTATTAATGCGTCAGCAATGCATCAGCATGATGTCAGCAGTCAGCTGACCCGTTTGACTTAGTCAAACTGACCAATGGGTCCCACCAGTCAGCCTCTCTTATGTAACAGAGTTTATTTCAGACTAATCTGGGGTTATTTAGCTACTAGGCCCCACATGTCAGTGACTAGTCAGGTTAACTAATTAGTTTTATTTATAAAAATATTTAATTAGCCTAATTAGCAGAAAGGGGCCACATGTCATACAGAGGGGTGAATAGCAACTGCGTTGACCAGAGTCAACATGGTCAACTGGGGTGCCGGGGCCCACTGGCAGCCTCACTGGGGTGGGCCCACAGGGCCACATCGGCGCCAGGTCAGCACGTCGGCTGGAGCAACGTCGGTGACCACAGGAGACGGCGGCGACGTGCGGGATTCGTCCACAGACCATCAAAATGAACGCGGTCGGTCGTGTTCGAACGCGGAGACGAAGCCACGTCGAACGACATCGGCGGGAGCGGCTGAGGCGACCGGGAACGTCGACAGCGACTACCGCGGGCGGCGCCGGACTTCGGGCGAAGGTGGTTTTGGCGCTACGGGGCACGGCTGAGGGTGTTCTTGGGCTCTACGGGACGCTAACAATGCGTCGCGTCCAATGGAGCAAGCAGCAGGGGCGGGATGGCCGGAGTGGCGTCGGCGACAAGCCGTGGCGGCGGTGGTGTTCGGGCCTCGTTCGAAACATGGCAGGAGCGGCCTAGGGGTGTGGTTGGGGCTGCGATTGGCTGTTGCGCATGTCCTGGAGCACGCCAGTGACTTGCGCTGGGGCTCGGGAGCGCGCACGACGCGCGGGCGGCGGCCATGGCGGGGACGGCGATGGAGCGCACAAGAGCGTGAAAAAGAGGGAAGGGAGCGACGCAGAGGCTCAGCTAGTGGGCACACGGTGGCCCCGTGAATGCTTAGGACCAGTAGAACGTCGTCGGGGAAGAAGGGGATCGCCGGCGACCCGAGGAAGACGACGACGTGGTCGGCG
This sequence comes from Triticum aestivum, assembly GCF_018294505.1. Lineage (NCBI taxonomy): Eukaryota > Viridiplantae > Streptophyta > Magnoliopsida > Poales > Poaceae > Triticum > Triticum aestivum. The sequence continues at coordinate 353,038,658 of NC_057814.1, forward strand.
ATGCAGAGCTCCTCGGCTCCTTCCAGCGGCTCGAGAAGACATGGAAGTCCATGGCGATGCCGATGAGCACGGCCAGGCCGCGTCGAAGGCACGATGGCCGCGGAGATGACGAAGACGCGGCGGCAATGGCGCTCGGAGGAGAGGGAGAGAGCTCGAGAGGGGATCTGGTGGGGAGAGGGAGAGGCGGAGCGGGCGTCAGTGGAGAGCGGGGGAGTGAGTGGGGTGCAAGGGAGAGTACCGAGGCGTCGGGCGCTTATCCCCTCACCGGCGACTCCGAGGCGGCGTGACGGCAAACGGGCGCGGGCGCGTGCGTGCGCTGTTCGGTCAGTGGAACAGGAGGGAGGGGAGAGCGACCGGGGAGGGGGCGTGGGCCGTCCTGCTGGGATGGGCCGAGGCCCGTGGGAAGGCCATGGGCTCTCCCACCCCTTTACTATTCATTTTCCCTTTTTTGTTTTTTCCTTTTCCAGCAGCTTTTGCCTCTTCTTTTATCCACAATTGACCTTGCAAAAATATGCCACTAGCCAAAACAATTTCAAAGAATAATTGGGCACTGCCACAAAAAGATTGTAAGACTTTTGAAGTAGTTTGCAAATTTTATAATTTAATAAGGCATTTAAATTATTGCTTAGGTCACTGTTATAAGTAGTTTAGGCCACTTAAACACTTTGCAAAAATGTTGGTTCACCTCCATTATTAGTTGTGTAATAATTGGCACATGATGAACATTTTAGTTTTCATGTTCGAGCAATTTGAAATTTCACTCAGAATTTGAAATTGAATTCAAATGGAATTTGAAATGGAATATTGATCAAAGTGACTAAGCACTGTTATAGCAGAATGATTAGCTTGATCTCAGGGATTACTGTAGCATCATTACACCGGGGTGTTACAACTCTCCTCCCCTAAAAGAAATTCTCATCCGAGAATTAAGTGGTAGAAGGGAACAAGTCGGGGTATTCAGCTTGGAGGTTATGTTCGCGTTCCCAAGTGGCTTCCTCTTTAGTATGATTTGACCATTGCACCTTGAGGAACTTGGTAACCTTCTAGCGTGTTCGACGTTCAGCTTCTTCAAGAATGCAGATCGGATGCTCCTTGTATGTGAGATCATCTTGAACTTCAATCAATTCTGGATCCACTTCACGTTCTGGATCCTTGAAGCAACGACGAAGTTGCGACACGTGGAAGACGTCATGGACGTGAGAGAACTGAGGTGGCAACTCCAGTTGATAAGCCACCAGTCCACGACGGGCGAGAATATGGAAGGGACCAATGTAGCGAGGAGCTAGCTTGCCCTTGACTCCAAATCGATGAGTGCCTCTCAAACGAGTGACACGCAAATAAGCTTGTTCACCAGGTTGATAAGTTGAACCCCAGTGTTTCCGGTCATAATTGCTCTTCTGGCGGGACTGGGCCGCCTTGAGATTATCCCGGACAATGCGAACCTGCTCTTCTTCTTGTTGAATAATGTCTGGACCAATGAGCGTTCGTTCCCCAGTTTCTGACCAATTCAGAGGGGTTCGGCACTTACGTCCATAGAGCACTTCAAAGGGTGCCATCTTCAAGCTGGCTTGATAGCTGTTGTTATAAGAGAACTCCGCATAAGGGAGAGATTCTTCCCACTTCTTGCCAAAAGAAATAACACAAACTCTAAGCATGTCTTCAAGAATTTGATTGACTCGCTCGACTTGGCCTTGGGAATTGGGGATGATAAGCAGTGCTCCAAGTAATATGAGTTCCCATTGCCTCTTGGAAACTATCCCAGAACTTCGAAGTGAATATACTGCCGCGATCTGAACTGATCTCCTTTGGAATTCCATGGAGGGACACAATTCCGGAGATATATAAGTTTGCTAATTGACTAGCAGTGATTGTCTCCTTGATTGGCAGAAAGTGAGCAACCTTCGAGAATTGGTCGATGACGACAAAGATAGCATCGTTACCTTTCTGAGACTTGGGAAGGCCAGTGACGAAGTCCATTTGAATCTTATCCCACTTCCACTCAGGAATTGGAAGCGGTTGTAGAAGTCCAGCCGGTTTCTGATGTTCTGCTTTGACGCGACGACAAACGTCACATTCTTCAATATATCGAGCAATGTCTTGCTTCATCTTAGACCACTAGTACTTTTGACAGATGTCTAGATACATCTTGGTACTTCCTGGATGAATAGAAAGAGGGGTGTCATGCGCTTCTTTCATCACCTTCTCTGTCATATGCTCGAACCGGGGTACTACAATGCGATCTCTGAAGTATAAGGTTCCATCTTCACCAAGTGAGAAATCTCTGGATTTCTCTAAGGCAAGATCCTTTTTCATCAAACCAACGTGAGCATCTTTGGCTTGAGCAGACTTAATTGCTTTCAGCAGAGTTGGTTCCAGGACAAGGTTATTCAGAGAACCCTGTGGAACTAGTTGGAGGTTCAGCTTGCATAGCTCTTCATAAAGGCGAGGTTGAGCTTTGAAAACCATGTGATTGTTGCAATAAGACTTACGGCTCAGGGCATCAGCCATTACATTAGCCTTACGAAGGGTATAGGATATACCGCAGTTGTAGTCAGCAATAGCTTCCATCCATCACTGCTGACGGAGGTTCAGATCTGGCTGAGTAAACAGTTACTTCAGACTGTGATGATCAGTGATGATCTCGCAACGATTAACGAGAAGGTACTGTCGCATAGCTTCAGTGCAAAGATAACTACAACAAGCTTGAGGTCGTGAACTGGGTAGTTCTCTTCGTGAGGACGCACTTGACGGGAGGCATAAGCAATCACTCTGCGCTCTTGCATTAGGACACAGCTTAATCCTTGTCGTGAAGCGTCGGAATAGATTACAAAGTCCTTCCGAGAATCAGGGGGGAGCAAGCACTGGGGAAGAAGTCAGCTTGTCCTTGAGCGTCTAGAAACTTTCCTGACATTTTTCAGTCCAATCAAACTTAGCGCCTTTGTGTAGCAGATTGGTCAGTGGTTTGGCGATCTTGGCGAAGTTCTCGACAAAGTGGCAACAATAGCTGGCTAGTCCGAGAAAGCTTCTGACTTGCTTGACAGTCTTCGGAGGGGTCCAGTCAAGAATAGCTTGAAAAGCTCTAGGTTGACGGCAATACCTTCCTTGGAGATGACATGACCAAGGTAGGTGACTTCGGGTAACCAGAATTCACACTTGGAATACTTGGCATAAAGTTGATGTTCTCAAAGCTTCTCCAGAACAAGACGAAGATGTTCATCATGTTCTTCTTTATTCTTCGAATATACCCGTATATCATCCAGATAGACTACGACGAACTTGTCGAGGTAATCCATGAATATATAGTTCATCAGACGAGAGAATGTAGCTGGAGCATTGGTTAAACCGAATGACATGACGGTGTACTCGTAAGAACCATAACAAGTGATGAATGCGGTCTTGGGAATATCCTCTTCACGAACACGGATCTTGTGGTAACCCAACCTCAAGTCAAGTTTAGAGAATATCGATGAACTAGCCAGTTGATCATACAGATCATTGATCCGAGGAAGGGGATATTTGTTCTGAATTGTAGCTTGGTTGATAGGACGATAGTCTTGGACCAAACGGTTTGTTCCGTCCTTCTTCTTAACGAAGAGGGAAGGTGCTCCCCAAGCAGAGGAACTTGGACAAATGAAACCCTTGTTAAGAGATTTGTCGATTTCCTCCTTAAGTTCAAGGAGTTCATGAGGTGGCATCTTGTAGGGTCGCTTGGCGATAGGAACGGTGCCTGGTTTCAAGTCGATGACGAACTCGACAGCCCGGGCAGGGGGTATTCCTGGAAGTTCTTCTGGAAAGACAACTAGGAAGTCGTGAACAACTGGAATCTTTTCAATTCCCTCAAGAGGTGCCGCATTCAACACATTCAAAGCATAAAGTCGTGCTTCAGCGTTTTGAACAATCTGAGCATGGTAGCTTACTATCTCATCGGAAGGATGTAGGAGATGAACGACTTTGGTGGCGCAAATGATAGAGGCAGTATGTGCTTTCAACCATTCCATTCCCAGAACGAGGTCAATATTGGAAGAATCCAGAATAATGGGAGAAACATGAAATTCCAACCCTTCAATTTCAACGCGGACGTCGCGACCAATCATGGTAGTTCGACACTGACCCGCAGGGGTGCGTACCACTATCGGAGTGTTCATGGGCTCGCATCGAATGTCATGTGCGTAAGCAAATTTTTTTGACATGAATGAATGCGATGCTCCTGAATCGAATAAAACAGAAGCCGGTATTGAATTAACAAGAAGAGTACCCATCACAGTGGCAGGCTGGTCTTGAGCTTCATTCAGATCAACATGATTAGCCTGGCATTGTTGTTATGGGGCTGATTGTTACGGCCAGTTGAAGGCAGAGCCAGCTGGCTCTTTTTCTGATTGCACTCTTTAGCAAGGTGGCCTAGGCGGCCACATCTGAAGCACAGACCATCATTGGGATCGGGAGCAGGATCTTGGGATGGTACATCTCGAAGAGGGTGCCTCTGCGGTGGAGGGGGAATACGAGGTGCAACATAGGACTGTCTTGGTGCAGGTGCAGTTGGGTGGTACATGCTATGGGGGATCCATATCCGACGCTTCTTCACCGACGGGCCCGAAGATGAGCCAGCGTCATGGCTGCGCCTGAGGGATCCCTGGTGTTCCTAAAGACCAGTCTCAACCGGAATAGCCTTGTTCACTAAGGTGGCGAAGTCGGCAAAGTCATGAACGAGTAGTGCTAGCTTGATATCAGGGTGAAGACCATCATGAGACTTCCCTTGCTTACGAGCATCAGTTGCAATGTCTTCTTTAGCATAACGTGAAAAGTCCAGGAATTCCGTTGATAAGCATCTACAGACTTGTTGCCTTGGGTGGGGTTGTGAAAATCTCGCTTCTTCCTGTCCATGATTCCCTAAGGAATGAAGCGGGCATGGAAAGCGGCTTGGAAATCCGGCCAAGTGATGACCGTTCCAGCAGGTAGGGTACGCCTATGGCTGTCCCACCATTGAGCAGCGGGACCCTTCAAAAAGAATGATGCAAAGGTGACATAGCTAGCAGGGGCCACACTAGCAGACTCCATTTCATATGTGATGTCGCGGAGCCAGTCATCAGCATCAAGGGGTTGAGTTGAGCTGCGGTAGATAGTTGGGTTGAGGCGCATGAAGTTCTGCAGAGTTACTGGGGTTGGCTGTTGATTCATGTTCGGACGAGGAAACTGAGCCATCATTCCTTCCATGAACTCGCGGTTCAGCTCAAATTGTTGCATCATTCCAGCAAAGAATTCGGGCGGTGGTGGATCGTTGGCACCACGGCCACGACCAGCGGGTCTAACCATCCTGCTAACATGTAACAGGGGGTAGTTCAACATTGAGCATTTGCAAAGACAAGGATCATTCATGATGAAACATGCATAATGAAAGAGGTACGATGGATACCACTTAGTAGTCAACACGACAGTGTGTGTACTATTCAGAATACTATTCTAAGGAATAACTATGGCTTAGCCAACTTTGGGGTGAATGTGGTCACGAAACCCTAATGTTTAGAGTTAGTAAATTCGTTTAACCCGAATGGAAGAGAGATCAGAGTCCCAGAGTATAGATGAGGAGTAAAAGATCCTAATACCACCCAATGGCGACGTGGGCCCGTAAGACACACAGCCATGTTAGTAAAAGTTTTTTAGTGACTAGACTCAACTTCGGCCAAGGAGTTGGAAAGGGGGCTACCTACAGGCAGTCGGTTCTGATACCAACTTGTAACGCCCTCGATTCAATCGTACACTAATCATACATGCAAATATGTACGATCAAGATCAAGGACTCACGAGAAGATATGACAACACAACTCTAGACACAAATTAAAATAATACAAGCTTTATATTACAAGCCAGGGGCCTCGAGGGCTCGAATACATAAGCTCCAATACACAAGAGTCAGCGGAAGCAACAATATCTAAGTACAGACATGAGTTAGACAAATTTGCCTTAAGAAGGCTAGCACAAAAGCAACAACGATCGAAAAGGCAAGGCCTCCTGCCTGGGAGCCTCCTAACTACTCTTGGTCGTCGGCAGTCTCCATGTAGTAGTAGGCACCCTCGGGGGTAGTAGGAGTCGTCGGTGGTGTCGTCTGGATCCTGGACTCCACCATCTGGTTGCGAAATCCGAGAAGAATGGAAAAGGGGGGGAGAGGAAGCAAAGCAACCGTGAGTACTCATCCAAAGCACTCGCAAGCAAGGATCTACACTACATATGCATCGGTATCAATGAAAAGGGCTGTATCTGTGGACTGGACTGCTGAATTCCAGAAGAGAAGGGGAAAGCCTAGCCTATCGAAGACTAGCATCTTCTAGAAACCACCATCTTGCAGCAACAGGAGGGAGTAGAGTAGCATAAAGTAAAGTAGTAGTAGTGTAATCAACCTCGGCCAGAGATCCTTTATCAACTCCCTGCGAGAAAGCAATCCCAGAGCCACACTATCCAATTCTCATCACAATCCATTTCTCATCACGAGTATCCAGTTCTAGTTGTATCGATCGGGATACAACTCCAAGTGTCCGTTACCGTATGACAGGCTATCGATAGATGTTTTCTTCCCTGCAGGGGTGCACCAACTTACCCACCACGCTGGCTTAACTCCGGATGGACACACTTTCCTGGGTCATGCCCGACCTCGGCCAAACAATACGCCGCAACCCGACCTAGGCTTAATAGAGAGGTCAGCACGCCGGACTAAACCTATGCCCCCAGGGGTCATGGGCCATCACCCCGGGAACTCCTGCATGTTGCGTGGGCGGCCGGTGAGCAGACCTAGCTACCTCCTTAAAAAAGGCAGGAGCTTACCAGTCCAACCCGGCGTGCGCCGCTTAGTCGCTGATGTCTAATAAGCTTCGGCTGATGCATACGACGCAGAACGCCCATACAATGCCCACGTGATGGTTAGTGCTATCAAGCCAGAGGCCCCTCGGGTCAAATATCCAAATCGTAGTGGATTAGGAGCACGCGGTAACAAGCAGACACTCACGAAAGATGTGACCCCATTGCCCCGTATCGAGGACTTGCGGCAAGGGCTAGGAATGGCCGGCCACGCCTCGTGATTATCTCACGGGCACCCTCCAGGTCAACCTTTCTCCACATCACTCGTGGGTACCCCTCAGGGTCGACCCACCCTTTCAAGTAACAGTTGTAAAGTCCAAGTATCTGTGTGTCCAAACATCAAGGGGAAAACCCGAGGAATCACCCCCGGTGAATTCCACTTGATGTAATCATCAAGGTGAACGTAAGAAGAACCACCCCCGAGGTTCACACTTGAGGGGTTGCACGACAGAGTCGTATCAGAAGTGGTTAAGGAGGAAATCACCCTCGATGACCACGGCCGAATAGCTACACTACAGAGGTCTCATCAGGATTGATGTATAGGTTCCACCATAGGCACTCGATGGTAACTCTGCAGAGTCGAGCAACAAAAGGGGAAAGTGATGTGCGGTGTCGGGGCCTGGTCTTCGATCCCGTTGATCGGGTCTTCGATGATGAAGCAGGGGCAACAAGGACAAGGTGGGGGTCACTGATGGATCACTAACCAACCTATACTAAGCAGTTTAGGATAAGCAGGTAAGGTACAAAGAGCAGGTTACAAAAGCAGGCTATGCATCAGAATAGGAGCAAACAATAAAAGTAGCAAAATCTAATGCAAGCATGAGAGAATGGAATGGGCGATATCCGGATGATCAAAGGGGGGGCTTGCCTGGTTGCTCTGGCAAGGAGGGGTCGTCGGCGACTTAGTCGATCACAGGGGCAGCATCGGTCTCGGGGTCTACCGGAGGGAAGAGGGGGAAGAAACAGTAAATATAAAGTAAACAAGTGCATAACAGGACAACAGGCAGATCTAGACGTGTTCTAACGCAGTGCTACACGATACCGGCGAAGGGGGAAGTCAACCGGGAATGTTTTCCCGGTTCCGGACCTATGTCAGACAAATGACTAGAGGGGGAACGTTCCATGTTCAGATAGTTAGAGGCATGTGATAGATGAACGGGCTGCATATTCAGATTCGTTGGATTTTTCTGAGCAACTTTCATATAGAAAACATTTTCATCGGAGTTATGGTTTAATTACTATGATTTTTGCAAGTTTAAAACATATTCTGGAGTTATTTATATTAACAGAAACCTATTAATGCATCAGCATGACATCAGCAGTCAGCTGACCCATTTGACTTAGTTAAACTGACCAATGGGTCCCACCAGTCAGCCTCTCTTACGTAACAGAGTTTATTTCCAACTAATCTGGAGTTATTTAGATACATGGCCCCACATGTCAGTGACTGGTTAGGTTAACTAATTAGTTTTATTTATAAAAACATTTAATTAGCCTAATTAACAGAAAGGGGCCACATGTCATACAGAGGGGTGAATAGCAACTGTGTTGACCAGAGTCAACGTGGTCAACTGGGGCGCCGGGGCCCGCTGGCAGCCTCACTGGGGTGGGCCCCACAGGACCACATCGGCGCGAGGTCAGCACGACGGCCGAAGCAACGCCGGCGACCACAGGAGACGACGGCGACGCGCGGGATTCGTCCACAGACCATCAAAACGAACGCGGCCGGTCGCGTTCGAACACGGAGACGAAGCCGCGTCGAACGACATCGGCGGGAGCGCCTGAGGCGACCGGGAACGTCGATGGCGACTACCGCGGGCGGCGCCGGACTTCGGGCGAATGTGGTTTTGGCACTACAGGGCACGGCTGAGGGCGTTCTTGGGCTCTATGGGACGCTGACAATGTGGCGCGTCCAATGGAGCAAGCAGCAGGGGCGGGGATGGCCGGAATGGCGCCGGCGACAAGCCGTGGCGGTGGTGGTGTTCGGGCCTTGTTCGAAACATGGCAGGAGCGGCCTAGGGGTGCGGGTGGGGCTGCGGGTGGGTGTTGCGCGCGTCCTGGAGCACGCCAGTAACTTGCGCTGGGGCTCGGGAGCGCGCACAACGCGCGGGCGGTGGCAATGGCGGGCGGCGGAGTTCACCTCCGCGGGGACGGCGACGGAGCGCACTAGAGCGTGAAAGAGAGGGAAGGGAGCGACACGGAGGCTCACCTAGCGGGCACATGGTGGCCCCGTGAACGCTTAGGAGCAACAGAACGTCGTCGGGGAAGAAGGGGATCACCGGCGACCCGAGGAAGACGAGGACGTGGTCGGCGATGCAGAGCTCCTCGGCTCCTTCCAGCGGCTCCAGAAGATGCGGATGTCCACGATGATGCCCACGAGCACGGCCAGGCCGCGTCGAAGCCACGGTGGCCGCGGAGATGACGAAGACGCGGCGGTGATGGCGCTCGGAGGAGAGGGAGAGACCTCGAGAGGGGATCTGGTGGGGAGAGGGAGAGGCGGAGCGGACGTCAGTGGAGAGCGGGGGAGTGAGTGGGGCGCAGGGGAGAGGACCGAGGCGTCGGGGGCTTATCCCCTTGCCGGTGACTCCGAGGCGGCGTGACGGCAACCGGGCGCGGGCGCGCGCGTGCGCTATTCGGTCGGTGGAACAGGAGGGAGGGTAGAGCGACCGGGGAGGGGGCGTGGGCCATCCTGCTGGGATGGGCCGAGGCCCATGGGAAGGCGAGGGGCTCTCCCACCCCTTTGCTGTTCCTTTTCCCTTTTTTTGTTTTTTTCCTTTTCTAGCAGCTTCTGCCTTTTCTTTTATCCACAATTGACCTTGCAAAAATATGCCACTGGCCAAAACAATTTCAAAGAATAATTGGGCACTGCCACAAAAAGATTGTGAGACTTTTGAAGTAGTTTGCAAATTTTATAATTTAATAAGGCATTTAAATTATTGCTTAGGTCACTGTTATAAGTAGTTTAGGCCACTTAAACACTTTGCAAAAATGTTGGTTCACCACCATTATTAGTTGTGGAATAATTGGCACATGATGAACATTTTAGTTTTCATGTTCGAGCAATTTGAAATTTCACTCAAAATTTGAAATTGAATTCAACTAGAATTTGAAATGGAATATTCATCAAACTGACTAAGCACTATTATAGCAAAATGATTTCCTTGATCTCAGGGATTACTGTAGCATCATTACACCGGGGAGTTACATGGGGCCCCCTCCGGTAGTTATTTTCTCCAATAATTCATGAATATTCCATAAAAAATCTTTGTGAAGTTTCAGCTTGTTTGGAGTTGTGCAGAATAGGTGGCCTGACGTAGCTTTTCCAGGTCTAGATTCCAGCTGCCGGAATTCTCCCTCTTGGTGTGTACCTTGCAAATTATGAGAGAAAAGGCATTAGAATTACTCCAAAAATCATTATTATGGATAAAAACATTATAAATAACAGTAAGAAAACATGATGTAAAATGGACGTATCAACTCCCTATCAACTCCCCCAAGCTTAGTCCTCGCTTCTCCTCAAGCGAAAACCGAAATCGAAAAACATGTCCACATGCTTTGAGAGAGAGGTGTCGATAAAAACAAAATACGGACATAGAAGCATCATGTTGATTATTATAACAACAACAAATTTAAACATAAGACTTTTATCATAGAACTTTTATCATATACTTCTCATGAATAAGTAATAGTGCATCACACAATCGAAGTATAAAGCAAAAACTCTACTAGAAACCGACAAACTATGTTCTCAGTCAACTTTGCAACTACAATTCATCATCCTTTCAAGAAGGGTCACGTGTTGGAGCCTTTAGGCAAGTCCACATACTCAACCATCATATAGTTTTCTATGATTGCTAGCACTCACCGTGTAGACATGAGCAAAATGTTTCAACCGGACACATAGAAAGATAAGGCCTTATAGTTTTGCCTCCCAACATATTCACCTCAAGGGTGATGTCAACAATAATAACTCATGCTACCTATATTCAACTGGACAAATGTGCATAGATCTTTCCTCACCACATGATGCTTGCCAAAGGAGAAAAATAAAGGGGAATAGAAGAAAAACTTTGACTCTTTGCATAGAAGTAAATACATAAAAGTAAAAGATAGGCCCTTCGCAGAGGGAAGCAAACGTTGCCATGCGCTTATTTGTTTGTATGCTCAATCCTTTAGTGCAAAAGAACGTCACGTTGTATTGCCCCTTAAGATGACAACCTTTATTATGCAGCCTGTCGCTTTTATTCTTTGTCATCCAAGTTCGTACAACGCTCAATTTTCTCTTACACTAAATGATCTCACACTTTTAGAAGCAATTTTTATTGCCTTTTTGCACTGATGACAACTTACTTGAGGGATCTTGCTCAAACCCTAGGTAGTTATGGTGGACACTTGAAAATAAGATTTGGGTTTAAGGGTTTTTGGATGCACAAGTAGTATCTCTACTTAGTGCGCAATTTTTGGCTAGCAAAGATAGGGGCAAGCACCACATGTTGAAGTCTATGACAATATGACTTCTATGTGAATATAAACAAACATAAACCATTAAGTTGTATTCCTTGTCCAACGTCAACAATTTTTGCATGTAATATTTAGATGAGGGCTCACAATCACAAAAGATTTCTTGTAGCGACCAGACCTCAAACAGTCTGTGCTTCTGTGCACCAGTGTCATCCCTGGATCAGTAATGCTGACACGCACAGTACAAATGGAGGATTTATAACAGAGTAGCAATCACACACTTATTACAACGAATATCTCAAAAGAGAATAAGTATGATAAATATGGCTTAAGGCTATCTAATACGATAACAGCGGAAGACATGGAAGAATAGTGAGTCCATCAACTCCAACGGCAACACTGAGTATAAGACCACGACCTAAGGCACCTTACTCGTCATCTGAAAAGTCTGCAACATGAAATGTTGCAGCCCGGAAACGGGTCAGCACATGGAATATGCTGGCAATGTAACACATAGAGAATAATGAACATAATAATGCTATACTACATGCATATATGGCTGGTAGAAAGCTCTATGGTTACAGTTTTGCGAAAAGCCAGTTTTTCCCTACTGCAAAGGAATAAATTTTATTTAACTATCATGGTGGTTGTTAAACATTGAGATGGTTGACAGCATCTCAATCCCAATTAAGTATCATCATTAACCCAACAAGATTAATTAAAGTAACATGATGAGATTCACATGATAATCCAAGTACTAGATACTCAAGATGTCCATAACCGGGGACACGGCTAACCATGATTAGATTGTACACTCTGCAGAGGTTTGCGCACTTTTCCCCACAAGACTCGATCGCCTCCGCTTGATTCTCGCACTACATGATGTTTGAGAAACGGATGACCGAGACACAGTCTTTCAGAAGCGTTAGCACCTTACGATGGGTAGACCGGTACACCTACATCCCCTACATCTGCTAGTCTACCACTGTAAGAGTTCACACAACTTAATCAACTATGCTAGAGCCCATAATAGCTTGTGGCTGCACACGGAAGTTTCTAGCATGAATAATCTCATGATCCCTTTGAACCTGGGTGGCGGTCCAAAAAGAAAAACAGGCAATCCTGGAATACCCAGGTACCTCAATCCACCCAGATGTGAGTTTTAGTTGCCACCTTAAGTAAACCATTAATTAACAATCTCACATCTGTCGTGAATATCTCTCAAACCCAATCCACGTCTACAAGCATAGCATAGCAATATAAGCAAACGTAGAAGTAACTCCCAAAGGTTTGATAATGAAACAGGTGATAGGTACTACCTCTTCTACTTCCCAATACCCACAATTTAATTAGATCCTAATCATGCAATGTTGAGGATTGATCTAATGCAATAAAACTGGGTAGTAAAAGGGGTATGATCAAAGTGTTACTTGCCTTGCTGATGATCCGCGAAACCTAGCGATTCGAAGTAGCAAGCGGCGCACTCCGGGTACTCTATCGTAAACAAACAAGCAAACAATAAGTACTCATCTAAAGCACGGGTAAAACTCAAATAAGAGAACTAACCAGAAAGTTCAACTTAAGAACTCCGGTTTGCAAAAAGAATCAAATCGAACGAAGCACGAAAATCAAATGGCGAAAGAAACAAACTTTGTTTACTAATCTGGACCTATGTCAAATTTTAAAGAAACAGAAAACTTGTTTGAGTTGGTTAAACAGAAAGAGAATTTCGAGACGAAACTCTAGGCGCTTGAATCGCCTAATTCCGATAAACGAGCGAAACGTTATACTAGTTCAAAAATCTGATCAGAAATCGCGATCAGAAAAATCGCGAAATAAATCCGAGAAAAGAAAAACGTCGAACAGATTAACGAATGAACGTTCGTTAACTGGATCTAAACGACGAACGCGTTCAATAAAACGAACGACCGAGCGAACGCTCGCTAATTAACCTAAACCAAAAAAACCCGATCTAAAAAAACGGATCTAAAAAAACCGACGAAAAACCGAACGGTTTTTCGTGAGAAAACCGGCGGCTACCTCCGGCTCCGGCGAGGCGGCGGCTCCGGCGACGAGGTCGGGCGGCGGCGGCGGGACGACGAGGGGCGGCGGCGGCGGCGTCGGCGCGGCGGCGAGGCGGGCGGCGTCGGGGTCGGGCTGGGGCGGCGCGGGGCTCGAGGCGGCTAGGGTTTGGCCTCGGGCTGGGCCGGCTCGGCGCTATATAAAGCCCCGGTCAGGCGGAGTCCTGACCGGTTACGGCCCATAGTCGGTTTCGTTTTTTTTAATAATTACGCGCAGAAAAACGATTAAAAGAAATACGAAACGGACTCGAAAAATCTCGAAATAAATTTTCCCCGCCTTCTAAAATCAAGCCGGACAAGATGAACATTTATTTGGGGCCTAAGTGTAATTTTGAAAAACGGACATTTTTCCTAAATTCAAATAGAATATCCGAAAACTCCGAAATAAAATCTTATTTGATTTTTTTATTAAATCTTCAATATTCCTATATTTTGGGAAAGTCATTTTATTCCCTCTCTCATATTTTTATAATTGGAATAATTGAGGATAAAATAAATAAAACCAAATGATCCTATTTTCAAAATTTGATAAATCTCAAATACGAAAATAACGAAATCCCCAACTCTCTCCGTGGGTCCTTGAGTTGCGTAGAATTTCTAGGATCAAACCAAAATGCAATAAAATATGATATGCAATGATGATCTAATGTATAACATTCCAAATTGAAAATTTGGGATGTTACAAACCTACCCCCTTAAGATGAATCTCGCCCTCGAGATTCGGGTTGGCTAGAAAATAGGTGAGAGTGGTTCTTCCGTAGATCTTCCTCTCGCTCCCAGGTGGCTTCATCCTCAGTGTGGTGACTCCACTGAACTTTGCAGAACTTGATAACCTTGCTGCGGGTGACTCGGCTGGCATACTCAAGAATCTTAACTGGTTTCTCCTCATAGGTCAAATCACTTTCCAACTGAATCGCTTCCAGTGGCACTGTATCTCTCAGTGGTATCTCAGCCATCTCTGCGTGGCACTTCTTCAACTGGGAAACGTGAAATACATCATGAACTCCTGACAATCCTTCAGGCAATTCCAGCTTGTAAGCAACTTCTCCCATACGCTCCAAAACTCTGTATGGTCCTACAAAACGGGGCGCTAACTTTCCCTTAACTCCAAAGCGCTTCACTCCTCGAAGTGGTGATACTCGAAGATAAACTCTGTCTCCGACTTCGTGAACTGTCTCCTTACGTTTAGAATCCGCATAACTCTTCTGCCTGGACTGGGCTACCTTGAGCCTATCGCGAATCAACCTCACTTTCTGTTCAGACTCTTTAATCAAATCTGGTCCAAACAACTGACGGTCTCCAACTTCGTCCCATAACAATGGTGTTCTACACCTCCTTCCGTACAAAGCTTCGAAAGGGGCCATCTTCAAACTGGTTTGATAACTGTTGTTGTAAGAAAACTCTGCATATGGCAAATTGTCGTCCCAACTAGATCCATAATCTAGCGCACAAGCTCTCAACATGTCTTCCAAAATCTGATTGACTCTCTCGGTCTGTCCATCTGTCTGTGGGTGAAAGGCTGTACTGAATTCTAGCCTGGTTCCCAAAGTTTCATGTAACTGATTCCAAAACTTCGAGGTAAACTGGGTTCCTCTATCTGATACAATGGTCCTCGGAACTCCATGCAAACATACGATTCTGGTCATGTATATCTTTGCCAACTTAGCACTGCTGTAGGTGGTCTTCACTGGGATGAAATGAGCTACTTTCGTCAAACGATCGACTACAACCCATATTGAGTCATAGCCTGAACGAGTCCTGGGCAATCCCGTGATAAAATCCATGCCTAGTTTATCCCACTTCCATTCGGGTATCGGCAATGGTTGTAGCAATCCTGCTGGCTTCTGATGTTCTGCCTTCACTCTCTGACATACATCACAAACTGCTACATACTCCGCAATATCCTTCTTCATACCGGTCCACCAGAAAGTATCCTTCAAATCCAAATACATCTTGGTATTTCCTGGGTGAATCGAGTACGGTGAATCATGGGCCTCTTGCAAGATCAACTTCCTGATCTCCGGATCATTGGGCACATAAACGCGGTCCTCAAACCATAAGGTATCGTGCTCATCCTCACGAAATCCCTTGGCTTTTCCTTTGCTCATCTTTTCCTTTATCTCGTTAATTTCCTTGTCTGTCTTCTGAGCTTCTCTGATCTTTTCCATCAGGGTAGACTGAATCTCCAACGTTGCTAAATAGCCTCTTGGAACTATCTCCAAACATAGCTCGCGAAGATCCTCGGCTAACTCCTGGGGTAACTCTCCTGTCATGAGTGTGTTGACATGGCTCTTGCGGCTCAACGCATCTGCTACTACGTTAGCCTTCCCTGGGTGATAATGCAATCTCATATCATAATCCTTAATGAGCTCCAACCATCTCCTCTGCCTGAGATTCAACTCCTTCTGCGTGAAAATGTACTTCAAACTCTTGTGATCCGTGTACACCTCACAATGGTTTCCGATGAGAAAATGTCTCCATGTCTTCAACGCATGCACTACGGCTGCTAATTCCAAATCATGCGTGGCATAATTCTTCTCATGGGGTTTAAGTTGTCGTGAAGCATATGAAACAACTCTTCCTTCCTGCATAAGCACTGCTCCAAGTCCTCGACGTGAAGCGTCACAATAAACTTCATAATCCTTGCGTTGGTCTGGCAGAATCAACACTGGAGATGTAACCAATCGTTTCTTCAACTCTTGGAAACTAGCTTCACATTCCTCAGTCCAATTGAATTTGGTGTCCTTCTTCAATAGCTCAGTCATGGGTTTTGCAATCTTTGAGAAATTCTCAATGAACCTCCGGTAGTATCCTGCAAGTCCAAGAAAACTCCGGATCTCTCCAACTGACGTGGGTGATTCCCAACTTGTTACTGTGTCAACTTTGGCGGGGTCTACTGCTATTCCTTCTCCGGATATAACATGTCCGAGGAATCCAACTTCCTTCAGCCAAAACTCACACTTGCTGAATTTGGCGTATAACTGATGTTCTCTGAGTTTCTCAAGTACCAAACGCAAATGCTCCTTATGCTCCTCTTCATTCTTTGAGTAGACCAAAATATCATCAATGAACACCACGACGAACTTATCCAAAAACTCCATAAACACTTTGTTCATCAGGTTCATAAAATAGGCAGGTGCGTTAGTCAGACCAAATGACATAACGGTATACTCATACAGCCCATACCTGGTGGTAAAAGCCGTCTTAGGTATATCCTGCTCTCGAATCTTCAACTGGTGGTATCCTGATCGTAGATCGATCTTGGAAAATACCTTAGCTCCTTGTAAGCGGTCAAACAAATCATTGATCATCGGCAGTGGGTACTTGTTCTTGATGGTCACTTCGTTCAATCCTCGATAATCAACAACCATCCTCAACGATCCATCTTTCTTCTCCACTAGAAGTACTGGTGATCCCCAAGGTGACGAACTTGGGCGAATATAGCCTTTATCCAGTAACTCCTTAATCTGCTTCTTAATTTCCTCCAAATCTTTTGCGGGCATCCTGTACGGTCTCTTAGATATTGGTCCTGTGCCTGGCAAAAGTTCAATCAGAAACTCAATGTCTCTATCCGGTGGCATGCCTGGCAACTCTTCTGGAAAAACATCCGGGTAATCCTTCACCACTGGTACTTCCTCCTGTACAACTCCTGATAAGGAATTCACCTGAGTTCTCTTCGGCATATGCCGGGATACATACTTAATCCTTCTTCCTTCTGGGGTGGTAAGCGAAATCGTCTTACTGGCGCAATCGATGTTTCCTCCATACATCGATAGCCAATCCATACCCAAAATTACATCCAAACCTTGCGACTCCAAAACTATTAGGTCTGAGGGGAAAACATGCCTACCTATGGCCAATGGCATCTGAAAACATCCTTGGCTTGCCATATACTCTGCTCCTGGTGAACTTACTAACATAGGTGTTTTAAGAACCTTGGTGGGCAACTTATACTTATCCACAAATCCCCTTGATATGTATGAATGCGATGCACCAGTATCGAAAAGAACGAGTGCAGTAAATGACTTAACCAAAAACTTACCTATTACTGCATCAGGCTGTGCTTCAACCTCCTCCACGTAAACGTGGTTCACATGTCCTTTGTTGAAAGGGTTCGGCTTCTTCCCAGAGCTTCCATTTCCATTACCATTCTGGGCTTCAGGACATTCATTGGCATAATGTCCAGTCTTCTGGCACTTAAAGCAAGTGACTTGGCTCAGGTCTCTCTTAGCTGGGGTTGAAGGGTTGGTACGGTTCTGGCCGTTGCTTCCTCCGTTCCCATTACCATTCTTGGAGCCATTATGGTTGTGCGAACTACCTCCTCCATGGGTATGCTGAAACTGTCCTCCCGATTTCGGGGTAAAACGTGGCTTCTGCTGAGCTCCAGAATTGTACTTCCCTTGTCCATACTTCCTCTTACGGTTTTCAATCTGCTGCTGCTTCCCTTCAATCATGAGTGCTCTATCTACCAACTCCTGGTAGTTATTGAAGGTTGCTACCATTAGCTGCATGCTCAGCTCATCATTCAGTCCTTCCAGAAACTTCTCCTGCTTGGCTGCATCTGTAGCAACGTCATCTGGTGCATAACGTGCTAACTTACTGAAATCCTCCACATACTGGCCTACGGTGCGTCCTCCTTGGCGTAGGTTGCGAAACTCACGCTTCTTCATAGCCATAGCTCCTGCTGAAACATGGGCTGTACGGAAAGCTTGCTGAAACTGGTCCCATGTGACAGTGTCAATAGGGTGTGTGGCTGTGTAATTCTCCCACCATGATGCTGCGGGTCCATCAAGCTGATGTGCGGCAAAACGCACTCTCTCCGCATCTGTGCATCCTGCAGTGGTCAACTCCCTTCCAACTTTGCGGAGCCAATCATCTGCAACAATCGGCTCGGTGCTGCTGGAAAACACCGGCGGATTTAGCCTCAAGAAACGGGCTAAGTGATCAACAGGTGGTGGTGGTGGGTTGTTGTTGTTGTTGTTGTTGCCTTGGTTCTGCACTAACACTTGCATCAGGGCATTCTGCTGCTGAATCAACTGTGTGATCTCCGGTGGGAAAACAAATCCGGTGTCGCGTCTCGGAGGCATCTGATAGGTTTAGAAAAGATGAGAGTTTAGAATAGAATGAGGTCTAGAGAGAAAACACTACCCATATGCTCATGAGACAAACACAATCAATATCACTCAATCAAATCAAACAATGCATACAATCGATCTAACTAGCGTTACAAAAGTGCTCGAACTATACTATATACATGGGGGAATACTACTACTGATATGGTGGTCTACTAGAAATTTTGATCAGTCGAAGACTCCATGATATCTGCTCCAGCTTCATCAACAAAGTCATCTTCACTTGGTTCCGAGTCGGTGTCGTCGATGATGATGTAGTTATCCGGGCAAGCGCATTCATCATCTTCTCCTTTTGATGCTGGATTTCCCATGAATACTCCAATCTTCTTCTCCAGGTCGTCATTCTTCCCTACTAGTGCGACGATTTCCTCCAAATAATCCTCGCGTGTAGCCTTGAGTTCTTCCTCCAACTCCTTGATCTTGGTCAATGCCTTCTTCAGATCTATCATGTCTGAGCACATCTGGTTCTCCTGGCGACGAATGTGTTGGTTTTGCTCCTGGATGAAAGCTGCAATTGATCCATCCTTCTTGGTGCTGATCATCTCCCATTGCTCGTCTCGGCGTCCACAAATCTGATAAATAGTATCCTTAAGCTCCCTGTGGTAGACTTCTCCAATGCGTCCCATAGAGATGTGGGCTGCCATGCTCTTCCCTAAACTCCAGGTTGGTGCTTCAAAAGAAAACTTTATAGGCTCAGTGACTGGTGTAAACGTCCTTCCTGGAATTTGAACTTGAATCTTCCAGCTCTCCTCTTCTGGTAGTGTGGCGTTGTAGGTTCCAGTGATGCTTGGTATTCCAATGTTCAAGTACTTAGTGACTTCCTTCAAGTGTCGTCCAAAAGGTGTATCTTCATCTGGTTGCATGAACTTGTTCCTTGCATTCGCCATTCCTAAAAGAGTAGAAAGTGGAGAGGAGTCAGAAATGAGAAGAGAGTAGTGTTCTAGGGTTTAAGCTTAGTGGTCGTGTCCTACAGTCAGCGTGTGCTCTGATACCACCTTTGTAGCGACCAGACCTCAAACAGTCTGTGCTGCTGTGCACCAGTGTCATCCCTGGATCAGTAATGCTGACACGCACAGTACAAATGGAGGATTTATAACAGAGTAGCAATCACACACTTATTACAACGAATATCTCAAAAGAGAATAAGTATGATAAATATGGCTTAAGGCCATCTAATACGATAACAGCGGAAGACTTGGAAGAATAGTGAGTCCATCAACTCCAACGGCATCACTGAGTATAAGACCACGACCTAAGGCACCTTACTCGTCGTCTGAAAAGTCTGCAACATGAAACGTTGCAGCCCGGAAACGGGTCAGCACATGGAATATGCTGGCAATGTAACACATAGAGAATAATGAACATAATAATGCTATACTACATGCATATATGGCTGGTAGAAAGCTCTATGGTTACAGTTTTGCGAAAAGCCAGTTTTTCCCTACTGCAAAGGAATAAATTTTATTTAACTATCATGGTGGTTGTTAAACATTGAGATGGTTGACAGCATCTCAATCCCAATTAAGTATCATCATTAACCCAACAAGATTAATTAAAGTAACATGATGAGATTCACATGATAATCCAAGTACTAGATACTCAAGATGTCCATAACCGGGGACACGGCTAACCATGATTAGATTGTACACTCTGCAGAGGTTTGCGCACTTTTCCCCACAAGACTCGATCGCCTCCGCTTGATTCTCGCACTACATGATGTTTGAGAAACGGATGACCGAGACACAGTCTTTCAGAAGCGTTAGCACCTTACGATGGGTAGACCGGTACACCTACATCCCCTACATCTGCTAGTCTACCACTGTAAGAGTTCACACAACTTAATCAACTATGCTAGAGCCCATAATAGCTTGTGGCTGCACACGGAAGTTTCTAGCATGAATAATCTCATGATCCCTTTGAACCTGGGTGGCGGTCCAAAAAGAAAAACAGGCAATCCTGGAATACCCAGGTACCTCAATCCACCCAGATGTGAGTTTTAGTTGCCACCTTAAGTAAACCATTAATTAACAATCTCACATCTGTCATGAATATCTCTCAAACCCAATCCACGTCTACAAGCATAGCATAGCAATATAGGAAAACGTAGAAGTAACTCCCAAAGGTTTGATAATGAAACAGGTGATAGGTACTACCTCTTCTACTTCCCAATACCCACAATTTAATTAGATCCTAATCATGCAATGTTGAGGATTGATCTAATGCAATAAAACTGGTAGTAAAAGGGGTATGATCAAAGTGTTACTTGCCTTGCTGATGATCCGCGAAACCAAGCGATTCGAAGTAGCAAGCGGTGCACTCCGGGTACTCTATCGTAAACAAACAAGCAAACAATAAGTACTCATCTAAAGCACGGGTAAAACTCAAATAAGAGAACTAACCAGAAAGTTCAACTTAAGAACTCCGGTTTGCAAAAAGAATCAAATCGAACGAAGCAACGAAAATCAAACGGCGAAAGAAACAAACTTTGTTTACTAATCTGGACCTAGGTCAAATTTTAAAGAAACGAAAAACTTGTTTGAGTTGGTTAAACAGAAAGAGAATTTCGAGACGAAACTCTAGGCGCTTGAATCGCCTGATTCCGATAAACGAGCGAAAAGTTATACTAGTTCGAAAATCTGATCAGAAATCGCGATCAGAAAAATCGCGAAATAAATCTGAGAAAAGAAAAACGTCGAACAGATTAACGAACGAACGTTCGTTAACTGGATCTAAACGACGAACGCGTTCAATAAAACGAACGACCGAGCGAACTCTCGCTAATTAACCTAAACCAAAAAAACCCGATCTAAAAAAATGGATCTAAAAAAACTGACGAAAAACTGAACGGTTTTTCGCGAGAAAACCGGCGGCTACCTCCGGCTCCGGCGAGGCGGCGGCTCCGGCGACGAGGTCGGGCGGCGGCGGCGGGACGACGAGGGGCGGCGACGGCGGCGTCGGCGCGGCGGCGAGGCGGGGCGGCGGCAGGGTCGGGTTGGGGCGGCGTGGGGCTCGAGGCGGCTAGGGTTTGGCCTCGGGCTGGGCCGGCTCGGCGCTATATAAAGCCCCGGTCAGGCGGAGTCCTGACCGGTTACGGCCCATAGTCGGTTTCGTTTTTATTTTTAAATAATTACGCGCAGAAAAACGATTAAAAGAAATACCAAACAGACTCTAAAAATCCCGAAATAAATTTTCCCCGGCTTCTAAAATCAAGCCGGACAAGATGAACATTTATTTGGGGCCTAAATGCAATTTTGAAAAATGCACATTTTTCCTAAATTCAAATATAATATCCGAAAACTCTGAAATATAATATTATTTGATTTTTTTATTAAATCTTCAATATTCCTATATTTTGGGAAAGTCATTTTATTCCCTCTCTCATATTTTTATAATTGGAATAATTGAGGATAAAATAAATAAAACCAAATGATCCTATTTTCAAAATTTGATAAATCTCAAATACGAAAATAACGAAATCCCCAACTCTCTCCGTGGGTCCTTGAGTTGCGTAGAATTTCTAGGATCAAACCAAAATTCAATAAAATATGATATGCAATGATGATCTAATGTATAACATTCCAAATTGAAAATTTGGGATGTTACATTTCTAGGATAGTATATTTATATGTGAATCTTCTCTTCCCTTATTAATTCTTTCATGAGTTGCATCATTCACTAATGCTATGTTTGTCAATCTCTAATAAAATTTCCTACTTATAATTCTCCCTATGTGGTGCGATCACCTACCATAGAATTAGTATATGATCTTATTGGTTTATTTCCTTTCTTTTATTTATTTCCTTTCTCTTTTTCTTTCTTTCTTATTTCTTTTCTTTAATTGCAACATGAAAGTAGAGAAAGCAAAAACTCGAACTAAACTTTATTATATAACTTCCACACGATTACAAGGATAGATCACTAAGCAAACTCTCAAAGAGGAAAGGATCGAACTAAACTTTTATTCATCTAAAGCAAAAAGATCGAACTGAGGTAAGTAAAAGCAAAAAGATAGTGGGATGATACGATACCGGGGCACCTCCCCCAAGCTTGGCAGACGCCAAGGGGAGTGCCCATACCCGATGCTCAGTTCTCCTTTAGTGGTGAAGAAGATGGTGGTGGTGATGAAGAAGAGATCTTGTCCTCGGATTTCCGTAGCAGTGGTCCACCATCATAAGAGGAGGAGTGAGTCTTGCGGGTCCTGCAACTAGCAGCCAAACTCATACCTTTAAACCTCGCCTCATATTCAAAGACTTGGTTTTGAAGATCATAGATCTGGCTTTGGAGAAAGTTGATTTGCTCGTTGAGGGTGAAGATGATGTCCTTCATCGGCTTGCCATCCACCTTGATATCACGGGAAAGGTCCGTGATCATGAGGTGATTGGCATTGAGCCCACGCTCCACCATCCCCTTGCACCGGAAGACTTCCTGCTCTATGGCTTGAATCCCAGTCTCCACGGTTTCCCGTGCCCTTGGGACCTTGCTCATCGCGGATGTACAACACCCCCTCATGCACCTGGATGGTTTGAGGGTGCTGCACCACCTCCCGCAGATATGGGTTGATAACGTTCTTGAAGAACTTGTCCTTGGAAGAATTTGAAGAGGCCATGGTAGATGGGATCTGATAGAAAACAACGAGAAAAGAGAACAGAGGATTTCTCTGCGATATGGAGGTTAATAGGTTCGGGAAGTATATATAGATTTTTTATCTTGGGGAATAAGCATACAGAAGAAAAAAAGAGTCCGGAAGGTGTCCCAGGTGGGCACAACCCACCTGGGCGCGCCAGGCAAGCCTCGCGCACCCTAGTGTCTTGTGCCCACCAGGGGACGCTTCCTGGAAGTTTATTTATTTCCAAAATTCTTAAATATTCCAAAACTGATAAAAAATATTTTTGCAGATTTTTCAGAGTCTGTTTACTTACAGCATCACGTACCTCTTTATTTTCATGATTCTGGAGTGTTCCGGAAGGACTCTTTTATGTGTTCTTCCGGTGTCAAAATTTGGATAATATTACTTTCAACATTAATGGCCGTACCTGAGATACAGGATGATAGGGTGATGCAATTCTATGGTTAACATCATACTTGGCAAGCATTTGACGAAAAGCACCATGAATAAAGTGTGAACCACCATCAGTCATTAAATATCTAGGGACTCGAAACCTTGGGAAAATAACCTCCTTAAGCATTTTAATAGAGGTGTTGTGATCAGCACTACTGGTTGGAATGGCTCCTACCCATTTAGTAACATAATCAACAGCAACCAAAATATGTGTATACCCATTAGAGGAAGGAAAAGGTCCCATGTAATCAAATCCCCAAACATCAAATGGTTCAACAACAAGTGAATAATTCATAGGCATTTCTTGATGCTTACCGATATTAACTATTCTATCGAGTCCAAACTACAATACCTTATGAGCAGTTCTATCTCCAGCATGATGCCCTCCATAAGCTTCGGAGTGACAATTCCGTAGGATTTGTCCCTGTTCATGCTCAGGTACACAACGTCTAATAATTCCATCTACTCCTTCCTTATTGAGATGTGGGTCATCCCAAAAGTAATGTCTTAAATCATAGAAGAATTTTTGCTTTTGTTGGTACGTAAAGCTAGGTGGTAAATATTTAGCAACAATGTAATTAGCATAGTCAGCATTCCCAGGAGTACTATGAGAAACATTTATTGTAGCTAACTACTCATCAGGAAAACTATCATCAATAGGAAGTGGGTCATCAAGCACATTTTCAAGCCTAGGAAAATTATTAGCTACGGGGTTCTCATCTCCTTTTCTATCAATGATATGTGAATCAAATTCTTGTAGCAAAAGAACCCAACGAATAAGTCTTGGTTTAGCATCCTTCTTTTCCATAAGATATTTAATAGCAGCATGGTCTGTGTGAGCAGTTACTTTGGAATCAACAATATAAGGTCTAAATTTATCACAAGCAAACACCATTGCTAAGAATTCTTTTTCAGTAGTAGCATAATTTCTTTGAGCACTGTCTAGAGTTTTACTAGCATAATGAATAACATTCAATTTTTTATCAACTATTTGTCCTAGAACAGCACCAACAGCATAATCACTAGCATCACACATAATATCAAATGGCATGTTACAATCAGGTGGTTTAACAATAGGTGCAGAAATTAAGGCTTTCTTGAGTGTTTCAAAGGCTTCTAAACAATCATCATAAAAAACAAAAGGAATATCCTTCTGCAAAAGATTAGTGAGAGGCCTACAAATTTTAGAGAAGTCCTTAATAAATCTCCTATAGAAACCAGCATGACCTAGGAAACTATGAATACCTTTTATATCTTTAGGAGATGGCATTTTCTCAATTGCATCAACCTTAGCTTTGTCCACTTCAATACCTCTTTCAAAAAATTTATGACCAAAGACAATGCCTTCATTTACCATAAAGTGGCACTTCTCCCAATTCAAGACAAGATTTGTTTGTTGAAATCTCTGCAAAACTCGCTCAAGATTGCTTAAACAATCATCAAAAGACTTCCCATAACCAGAAAAATCATCCATTAATACCTCAACAATCTTTTCACAAAAGTCAGAGAATATAGCATTCATACATCTTTGAAAGGTAGCAGGTGCATTACATAAACCAAAAGGCATACTTCTATAAGCATAGGTTCCAAAAGGACAAGTAAAAGTGGTCTTTTCTTGATCAGGTTGAGAAACAGGTATTTGTGAAAAACCAGAATATTTGAAGCAAAAGTGTGTGTGCTTAGATAATCTTTGAAGCATTTGATCAATAAAAGGCAAAGGGTAATGATCTTTTCTAGTTCCTTTATTTAATTTTCTAAAATCAATTACCTTTCTATAGCCTGTAATAATTCTTTGTGGAATTAGTTCATTCTTATCATTAGGAACAACAATTATACCTCCTTTCTTAGGGACACAATGAACAGGACTTACCCATGTACTATCAGCTATAGGATAGATTATACCTGCTTCCAGGAGTTTTAATATTTCCGTTCTTACCACCTCTTTCATCTTCGGATTTAACTGACATTGGTGATCAACAACGGGTTTAGCATCAGATTCCATATTAATTTTGTGCTGACATAGAGTGGGACTAATGCCCTTTAAATCATCAAGAGTATATCCAATAGCAGCTCGGTGCTTCCTTAGAACTTTCAATAATCTTTCTTCTTCATGTTCTGAAAGGTTAGCACTAATAATAACAGGATATATTTTCTTTTCATCAAGATAAGAATATTTCAAAGTGTCTGGCAATTGTATTAATTCAAACATAGGATCACCTTTAGGTGGAGGAGGACCTCCCAAAGTATCTATTTCATTTCTTTCATGCGTATGTAAATCATTTTCATGGTCTAGCAAGTATTGTTCTAAAGGATCAGTAGGTGGCACAGCAATAGAAGCAAGACCAATTAATTCATCCTTACTAGGAAATTATTTTTCATGAAGATTTCTACTAAACTTGGCAAAATTAAACTCATGAGACTCATCACCAAAGCTAACACCGACAGTTTATTTCTTACAATCTATCTTAGCATTAACTGTGTTTAAGAAAGGTCTACCAAAGATAATGGGACATAAGTCATCCTGTGGGGAGCCAAGAACAAGAAAATAAGTAGGGTATTTTATTTTCCCACACAAGACTTCAACATCTCTAATGATCCCAAATCGTGATATGGTGTCTCTCTTAGCAAGTTTAATAGTAACATCTATGTCTTCTAAATCTGCAGGTGCTATGTCTTTCATAATTGCTTGATATAAGGTGTACGGAATAGCACTCACACTAGCACCCATGTCACATAAGCCATGATAACAGTGATCTCCTATTTCAACTGAGATGACAGGCATGCCCACAACAGGTCTATGTTTATCCCTTTATCAGGTTTAGCAATTCTAGCAGCTTCTTCACAGAAGTAAATAACATGCCCATCCATATCTTCTTCCAAGAGATCTTTAACCATAGCAATGCTAGGTTCACTTTAATTTGTTCATTAGGTTTAGGCGTTCTAATATAGCTTTTTATAACCACAGTTGAAACTTTAGCATGTTCCTTTATCCTAACAAGGAAAGGTGGTTTCTCAATATAACAAGAAGGAACAACTGGATCAACATTATAAAGTATATTTTATTCTTTAACTGGTACCGGTTCTTCAACTTCTTCTTTAATAGGTGGGTGGTATTTAAACCACTTCTCTTTAGGAAGTTCAACATGAGTAGCAAATTATTCACAAAAGG
This sequence comes from Triticum aestivum, assembly GCF_018294505.1. Classification (NCBI taxonomy): domain Eukaryota; kingdom Viridiplantae; phylum Streptophyta; class Magnoliopsida; order Poales; family Poaceae; genus Triticum; species Triticum aestivum. The sequence goes on from NC_057814.1 coordinate 353,065,406, forward strand.
AGACTACTATCTTAGAGTCAAGTCCATATTTAGTGCTAAACTTTTGAAAAGCATCGGTATCCATAAAAGATTTAACACAATCATACTTAAGTTTAATACCTGACTCTTTACCTTCGTCGAGTTCCCAATCTTCAGGGTTGTGTTTAATTCTTTCCAAAAGATCCCACCAAAATTCGATAGTCTTCTTCCTAAAAGAACCAGCACAAGAAGTATCAAGCATGGTTTGATCATTACGAGAAAGCCGACCATAAAAATTCTGGATAATAATTTTTCATGAGGTCAGCTCATGATTGCCGCATGAATATAACATTGACTTAAGCCTCCCCCAAGCTAGAGCGATACTTTCCCCTTCACGAGGCCAAAAATTATATATATAATTCCGATCACGATGAACTAGATGCATAGGATAATTTTTTTAATGAAACTTCAATTTCAAACGATTCCAATTCCATTATCCAATATCATCGCATAGCCTATACCATGCCAATGCTTTTCCCTTCAAAGATAAAGGGAAAGCCTTTTTCATAAATTCATCCCTAGGTAACCTGCAAGCTTAAACAATCCACAAATTTGTTCTACATATATCAAGTGCATATCAGGATGTTCGGTTCCATCTCCTGCGTAAGGATTAGCTAGCAGTTGTTCTATGATACCCGAAGGAATTTCATATTCAATATTTTCAGTAGGTGCAGTAGGTTGAGGGGTAGCTAATTGTGGTTCCGTACGAGGTGAAGATACCCCGAACAAACCCCTCAAAGGATTGTTTTCCATAGTAACAAGTGACAACAAATTTCAGCACACTATGTAAATGTTTCCTTACATAATTCCACTTACCAAAGGCGCTTCACTCCCCACCAATGGTGCCAGTAAATAGCCTTCATGACCCACAAGTATAAAGGATCAATTGTAGCTCTTTTCGATAAGTAAGAGTGTCGAACCCAACGAGGAGCAGAAGGAAATGACAAGTAGTTTTCAGTAAGGTAATGTGTGGAAGTGCTGAAATTGTAAGTAGCAGAGTAGTTTGATAGCAAGATAATTTCTAACGAGCAACTAACAATAGTAGTAACAAAAGTGCAGCAAGGTAGCCCAATCCTTTTGAGGCAAAGGATAGGCCAAAATGATCTCTTATGATAAGCAAAGCGTTCTTGAGAGTACACGACAATTTCATCTAGTCACTTCCATCATGTTGGTTTGATTTGTGTTCGCTACTTTGATAATTTGATATGTGGGTGGACCGGTGCTTAGGTGCTGTTCTTCCTTGAACAAACCTCCTACTTATGATTAACCCTCCCGCAAGCATCTGCAACTATGAGAAAAGTATTAAGAATAAATTCTAACCATAGTATTAAACTTTTGGATCCAATCGGTCCCTTACGGAATAGCACATAAACTGGGGTTTAAGCTTCTGTCACTCTCGCAGCCCATCATCTAATTGCTACTCCACAATGCATTCCCTTAGGCCCAAAGATGGTGAAGTGTCCTGTAGTCGATGTTCACATGACACAACTAAGGGAGTCACAACATACATACTATCAAAATATCAAACACATATCAAGTTCACATGATTACTTGCAACATGATTTCTCCCATGACCTCAAGAACAAAAGTAACTACTCACAAATGATAATCATGATGAAGATTAGAGGGGTATTAAATAGCATAATGGATCTGAACATATAATCTTCCACCAAATAAACCATATAGTAATCAACTACAAGATGTAATCAACACGACTAGTCACCCACAAGCACCAATCTATAGTTCCGGTAACAAGATTGAACACAAGAGATGAACTAGGGTTTGAGATGAGATGGTGCTATTGAAGATGTTGATGGAGATTGCCCTCCCAAGATGGAGAGTTGTTGGTGATGATGATGACGATGATTTCCCCCTCCGGGAGGGAAGTTCCCCCGGCGGAACCGCTCCGCTGGAGGGCAAAAGTGCTCCTGCCCAAGTTCAGCCTCGAGACGATGGCGCTCCATCTCGAAGGTCCTCCTTATTTTTTTCTAGGTCAAAATGACTTATATAACAGAAGATGGGCAGGGGAGGTGGGCCTGGGTGAGCACAACCCACCAGGGCGCGCCTGGGCTCCCTGGCGCGCCCAGGTGGGTTGTGCCCACCTGGTGGGCCCCCTCCAATAGTTATTTGCTCCAATAATTCTAAATATTCCATAAAAAATCTCTGTAAAGTTTCAGCTTGTTTGGAGTTGTGCAAAATAGGTGGCCTGACATAGCTTTTCCAGGTCCGGATTTCCAGCTGCCGGAATTCTCCGTCTTGGTGTGTATCTTGCAAATTATGAGAGAAATGGCATTAGAATTACTCCAAAAAGCATTATTATGGATAAAAACATTGTAAATAACAGTAAGAAAACATGATGCAAAATGGACGTATCAACCCCTTAGGTGAATATTCATGGTCATCGATGCTGACTAAGACTGTCCACGGTATCTACACCATGTGGTACATACAACACTTTTCGTACCTGCATCATCGGTCTTGCTCCTTCATTACTGGTTTCTTGGTCTGGATCCTTTGCTGAAAGAGCGGGGTCATATTGCCTCTTCGTGTGACCATAGGTTCTGTCGGATGCAATATTCGGACAGGCGTACCCTTCTCCTCATCTCCTGACATGGTAATATTGTTTAAATGGCAGGTTCATCACCCCTCAAGTTCTGACCGTGGGGAAATGATCATCTGAACCCTTGCAAGAAATTGGAAAATAAATCAGTAGCTAACAGAACGATCTTTACAACTCAGATCTGGGACATTACTGAAATAACTCAACCACGGCTCAAGACGGCCGAAAAGTAGCTCAGAGCATGAGACCGCGTTGATAAGAAGAAAGTGGCAGTTCCCTAAGACGGCCGAAAAAGTAGCTCAGAGCATAGGGCCACTTTCACAAAAATTAACTCAACCACTGTATGAGACGGCCGGAAAGCATCTCAGAACTCGTGAAAGTTGTTGAATAGAGAAATATAAAGTCGGCATCCACCCCGGATTCCGAAACCAGCCCAGATCAGAGGCGTGGTGCCATCACTGGAGAAAAGTAGACGAGGGCTCATCAGGATCGTATTCCAGGTTCACATGTACTTGTACAAAGCTCACTGTTGTCATCAATCTTCATAGTCCTTTGTCACACTACGGTGTATAATTGGCTTCCTTCTTTTAACAATCCTCATGTGGTTGCCAGATCCTCATTCGAGTGACTTGCAAGATCTGGGATTGTATGCTCACAGTGAAAGCACGTGTAGTTGAGCATTTGGTTTCTAAGGGAGACACTTGGGTCCGGACTGGCTCGTGTTCCTGACCAAACTGTTGTGGATCTGATTCTTGGGATGCACTGCCATATGCTGTCAATTCACTATGTAATATTTTCACAAATGTCATACTGAGGAAGATTGGATGCCTTATGCTGGAAACCATCGAGAGTATCTTGCCGAGGAGAACTGGGTATCGTGCTTCAGAAGCTCCCCCCTTAAAGACTTCCTGGGAAAGGACTCGGTATCTTATGACAAAAGCTTTTGCGGTTGCTTACTGAAGAAGATAGAGTATCTTGCACGGGAAGTCATCCATATGTCGCACTGAGGAAGATAGAGGAACCTTGCATTGGAAGCTTCTCTGGTAGCTTGCAAGGAACGACTGGGTTGCATTACACCGGAAGCTTCTCATTGTTATATGCAGACCGATTACCACATATACATACCATCTTAATATTTCTGTTGTTGATTACTGGTATGAAACGGGGTTTGCTGGACTATCCTCCTTTCTGAGTATTGAATACATGAAACATTCTTGCTTGCTTCAGGTATATCGTGCTTCAAAATCATCCTCAACGAAGAATCAAACCTTGCATATGAATCATAACTTTGACTGATAATATAATGCTATTCATGCACACCCTTTTATCTTCTTGCTGATTTGATCATCACTGCTATGAAGAGTGCACACTAAGAAAGGCTTGATTATCCGTAATGTTGTGAGGAGTGCACATTAATACAAACTTGATTATCAACAATCAAGATCAGATATTCCCCATTTCACTACAGTCGGCTGAGAATTCCATTCTGTTTTTGCTGAGTTTCCAAATATTTGAACTCCTTGCTGATTCTTCGGGTCCAGTGACGGTTGGCGAGCAACTTTAATAAGGGAAAATACGTAACGTCGAAGGCCCAAAGAAAGAAGCAAAAGAAACGACAAAAACAGAAGCACACAAGCATACAAATAATATAAATAATGCAAATAATCAAGCAACATCACGTATTACCGCTATTCACAACAATAATATGCATGCACACCTAAGTACACAAATCTCGCGGAAACTCCGGTGTTACGGTCTAGTATGTTGTTGCGGTGTGCACGAAAGTGAATCTGTGTGTGGGAGGAGTTTATGTAACCAAGGCTACACCAAGCACTGGCTGAACTCCGGTTGCAACTGAATGGATACGAAGGTGAGGACGGACTTGGTGATCATGGGGTGGAAGACGGAGGTTACAACCACATTATCATCAAGCATACGAAAGGGAATCGTACACGTCCAAAGATTGGGATGACATGGTAGGATAGTGGTGAAAAGCTAGGCTTGTTGGCATTGCCCTTTTCTGACGACAAGGATCAATAAGGGTTGCCAAAGGGACGAGATGAAGGGCATGGTTCGGGATGGAGGCAAGTCTATCACCAAAACAATATGGGTGGGTGACGAAAAAAGATATCGACGCGATACCTGAGCATAACTCCTGCAAATGGTGTCTAGGACACTTGGTACCAGGGCATCACTCTGCTGGGACAGAGACGATGCCAAACACCAAGAAGCAGGGATGCAAAGATGAAGGGTGCAGGTAGTGGATCGAAACCGATACCACCTACACTCACAAGATCACTATCAGTGACCACATGATAATCTATATGCATGCTATGCGACAAACAAATGCAGCAATCAAGTGCAACAAACCAACGTGGCTCGATACTACCGCATTCTAACGCTCGCGCGGGCTAGGGCATCCAACAGCCAGACCTGCTCTGATACCAAGCTTGTGGCACCGTGGCTCAGAGAAACCGGAACGCCCCGTATTCCAGCCCAGGGATCGAGGAGAAGTCTTCTGGAATATGGCACTGCTTAGCATAGAACAAATCAGCCCTTTATTACAATCTATATGGGTACGAGGAGATTACATAGGCATGGCGACACTACGCCTGCCACGGTTGCTCCATGCAAGCAGCAGAACAACACGAAGCAGCACAATAACTCTAGCAGCAGAACAATGACGATGGTGGTGAACTCCACTCCGTAGGGACTCTGGCTAGAACGCTTATCCTAGCTCACAAACAAGGAATCCACGGCAAACAAGCAATCAAATCCAGCATGACCTGCAAACTGGCATGACACGCCAAGTCAGTACATTGAATGTACTTGCAAGCTCACAACAACCAAGAGCAATCAAGACAGACAATAGCATGGCAACTACAGGTTTCTTAGCAATGATGAACATCATACTATCAGAACAACATGGCATGTACAACATGATAAAGCTAGAACAATACGAGCATGGCATGAACATATGAACATGATGATACTAGCATGCAACATGATAACGCTATCATGCACCAACTTACTCTGCTCGGGTCACCTCATAACCATCACATGCATAAGCTTACCATCACGGACATCATACGATCATCTCAGGATCCAATCAAGCTTGGTATTACAATACCATAGTAATCATTAGTGACCACAAGGAGCTTGACCTTAACCCTTGACTCTCGCATAACACCACAAATATCCAAAAACTCGGTATCCTTGATGCCACGGTGATCATCCCAGGGTTGTTATTAAGCACATTATTATTATTACTTTTGACCCATAGTGTGACCAACTACGAACTTGGTCCTTATCCGCGGACGCTGATACGTCTCCGTCGTATCTACTTTTCAGAACACTTTTGCCCTTGTTTTGGACTTTAACTTGCATGATTTGAATGGAACTAACCCGGTTTTGACGCTGTTTTCAGCAGAATTGCCATGGTGTTATTTTTGTGCAGAAATAAAAGTTCTCGGAATGACCTGAAAATCAACAGAGAATTATTTTGGAATTAATAAAAATACTAGCGAAAGAATCAAGGCCAGGGGGCCTACACCCCTAGTATCCACTATGTTCTGAGATTGATGTTGCTAGGACTTTGCTATGCATAATTCTTGTCACTAGGGCCTGAGTGCCATGATTTCAGATCTGAACCTATTATGTTTTCATGAATATATGTGAGTTTTTGATCCTATCTTGCAAGTCTATAGTCACCTACTATGTAGCGACCAGACCTCAAATAGTCTGATCTCTGTGCATAAGTGTCATCCCTGGATCGGTAATGCTGACACACACAGTACTTGAAGGACTTATAACAGAGTAGCAATCACACACTTATTACATCGAATGTCTCATTACAATAAATATGGATTAAGGCCATCTATTACGATAACAGCGGAAGGCTTGGAAGATAAAGTGAGTCCATCAACTCCAACAGCATCACTGAGTGAAAGATAACGACCTAAGGCTCGTTACTCGTTGTCTGAAAAGTCTGCAACATGATACGTTGCAGCCCAAAAACGGGTCAGCACATGGAATATGCTGGCAAGGTAACACAAAAGAGTAATGAATAGAATAATGCTATCACTATATGCATATATGGATGGTGGAGGCTGTATGGTTAATATGTTTTGCGAAAAGCCAATTTTTCCCTACTGCAAAGGAATAAATTTTATTTAACTATCATGGTGGTTCTTAAACATTGAGAGTGGTAAACCCCATCTCAATCCCAATTAAAAGTAAATTAATAACCCAATCAATTTTTTATAATTAAGTGTGATGAGATCCACATGATAATCCAAGAACCAAATACTCAAAACATCCATAACTAGGGACACGGCTAACCATGATTAGTTTGTACACTCTGCAGAGGATTGCGCACTTTTCCCCACAAGACTCGATCTCCTCCGTTGGATTTCTCGCACTACATGGTGTTCGAGAAACGGATGACCGAGACACAGTCTTTCAGAAGCGTTAGCACCTTACGATGGGTAGACAGTACCACCTACATCCCCTACATCTGCTAGTCTACCACTGTAAGAGTTCACACGACTTAATCAACTATGCTAGAGCCCATAATAGCTTGTGGCTGCACATGGAAGTTTCTAGCATGAATAATCTTATGATCCCTTTGAGCCTGGGTGGCAGTCCATAGGAGAATCACACAGTACCCCGGTATTTCCAAAAAAATACAAGCAATCACTGGATTCCCCAGGTGCCTCAATCCACCCAGATGTGTATTATAGTAGCCACCTTAAGTGAACCATTAATTAACAATACTCACATCTGTCATGGATACACTCACCCAATCCACGTCTACGAGCATAGCATAGCGGTATAAGCAACGTAGAAGTAACTCCCAAAAGTTTGATAATAAACAGGTGAATAGGTACTACCTCATCTACTTCCCAAACCCACAATTTAATTCAGATCCTAACCATGCAATTGTTTTGAGGATTGATCTAATGCAAAAAAACTGGGTAGTAAAGAGGTATGATCAAATTGTTACTTGCCTTGCTGATGATCCGTGAAACCTAGAGACTCGTAGTAGAACGCTTCGCACTCCGGGTACTCTATCGTAAACAAACTAGCATACAATAAGCAATCAAGCAAGGGCACGGGTAAAACTCAAATAAGAGATCTAACCAGAAAGTTCAACTTAAGAACTCCGGTTTGCAAAAAGAATCAAATCAAACGAAGCAACACAACTCAAACAGCGAAAGAAACAAGCTTCATTTACTAATCTGGACTAAAGTCAAATTTTATAGTAGCAAAATCTTGTTTAAGTTGATTAAACAGAAAGAGGGTTCCGAGACAAAACTCTAGGCGCTTGAATCTCCTGATTCCGGTAAACGAGCGAAAAGTTATACTAAAACGAAAATTGGATCAGAAATCACGATCGAAAATAATCGCGGAAAAATCCGAGAAAAAGAAAAAACTGACGAACAGGCTAACGAACGAACGTTCGCTGTCTGCGGCTAACGAGTGAACACCGTTCGTTAAAACGAACATACGGACGAACGTCCGCTAAATAAATAAACCAAAAAAATAAAACCGATCTATTCTAAAAAAAATGAAAACTAGGGTTTTCTGGAAAAAAAACCGAATCGGTTTTCTTTCAAAAACCGGCGGCGGCGGGGCGTCTACCTCGGCGGGGCTCCAGCGAGATCAGGCGTCTACCTCGATGGGGCGACGGGCTGCTAGGGCGGCGGCGGCGCTAGGCAGCAGCGGCGACGGCGAACGACGGCGCTGGCGGCGGGGTTTGGCGGGGCGGCTCGGGTGGTGGTGGTGGGGGTCGGTGGCGGCGGTATTTAAGAGGAGGGGGCGGCTCCTCCCGGACTCGGGCGGCGGCGGCGGCTTCGCTCAAGACTCCGGTCCCGAGCCGGTGCGGGAGACGGCGACGGCGCGGGCTTGGCCCGGCTCGGCTGGGCCTTCGGCCCAATCGGGAGCGCGAACAGTTTTTTTAAATAACGTTCCGCCAAAAATACATCCTAGAAAAATAAATAAAAATCTAAAAATGCCAAAACAAATTTTCACCGTCTAAATAAAATATTTAGAACAAGATGAACATTTTCTTGGCCCTAAAATGCAATTTTGAAAAGGTGCAATTTTTCTAATTCAAATAAAATTGCAATAAAATCCAAATAAAATATTTATTTGGTTTTTAAATATTTTTCCTCTAATATTTCATCTATTTTGGAGAAGTCATTTTATCTCCTCTCATATATTTTTATTTTTGAAATATGAGGAAGGGAAAATAATCAAAAACCAAATGATCCTCCTTTCAAAATTTGAGAAAACTCAAATATGAAAATAACGAAATCCCCAACTCTCTCCGTGGGTCCTTGACTTGCGTAGAATTTCTAGGATCAAGCCAAAATGCAATAAAATATGATATACAATGATGATCTAATGTATAACATTCCAAATTAAAAATTTGGGATGTTACAAACCTACCCCCCTTAAGATGAATCTCACCCTCGAGATTTGGGTTGGCTAGAAAATAGGTGAGAGTGATCCTTCGTAGGTCTTCTTCTCGCTCCCAGGTGGCTTCATCTTCGGTATGGTGAATGCACTGAACCTTGCGGAGCTTGATTACTTTGTTACGTGTGACACGGCTGGCAGAATCAACAATTTTAACTGGTTCTCCTCGTAGGTCGAATCACTATCCAATTGTATCGCTTCCAGCGGTACTGTATCTCTTAGAGGAATATCAGCCATCTCTGCGTGGCACTTCTTCAACTGAGAAACGTGGAACACATCGTGAACTCCTGACAATCGCTCGGGAAATTCCAACTTGTAAGCAACTTCTCCCATATGTTCCAAACTTTGTATGGTCCCACAAAACGTGGCGCTAACTATCCCTTAACTCCAAAGCGCTTCACTCCTCGAAGTGGGGATACCCGAAGATACACTCTGTCTCCGACTTCGTAAACTGTCTCCTTGCGTTTAGAATCCGCATAACTCTTCTGCCTGGACTAGGCTACCTTGAGTCTATCACGAATCAGCTTAACCTTCTCTTCAGACTCATTAATTAAATCTGGTCCAAACAACTGTCGGTCTCCAACTTCGTCCCACAATAACGGTGTTCTGCACCTCCTTCCGTAGAAGGCTTCGAAAGGGGCCATCTTCAAACTGTCTTGATAACTGTTGTTATAAGAGAACTCTGCATAAGGCAAATTATCGTCCCAACTAGATCCATAGTCTAGCGCACAAGCTCTCAACATGTCCTCCAGAATCTGATTTACTCTCTCAGTCTGTCCATCTGTCTGCGGGTGAAAAGTTGTACTGAACTCTAGCCTGGTTCACAAAGTTTCATGCAACTGATTCCAAAACTTTGAAATAAACTAGGTTCCTCTATTTGATACAATGGTCCTCGGAACTCCATGCAGACATACGATCGTGGTCATGTATATCTTTGCCAACTTAGCACTAGTGTAAGTGGTCTTTATTGGGATGAAATGAGCTACTTTCATCAAACAATCGACTACAACCTATATCGAGTCATAGCCTGAACGAGTCCTGGGTAATCCCGTGATAAAGTCCATGCGTAGCTTATCCCACTTCCATTCAGGTATCGGCAATGGTTGTAGCAATCCGGCTGGCTTCTGATGTTCTGCCTTCACTCTCTGACATACATCACAAACTACTACATACTCCGCAATATCCTTCTTCATTCCGGTCCACCAAAAACTGTCCTTCAAGGCCAGATACATCTTGGTATTTCCTGGGTGAATCAAATATGGCGAATCATGGGCCTCTTGCAGAATCAACTTCCTGATCTCCTGATCATTGGGCACATATACGCGGTCCTCAAACCATAAGGTATCGTGCTCATCCTCACGAAATCCTTTAGCCTTTCCTTTGCTCATCCTTTTCTTTATCTTGGCAATCTCCTTGTCCGTCTTCTGAGCTTCTCTGATCTTAACCATCAAAGTAGACTGAATCTCCAAAGCTGCTACATAACCTCTCGGAACTATCTCCAAACATAGCTCACGAAGGTCTTCTACCAACTCCTTGGGTAACTCTCCGGTCATGAGTGTATTGACATGACTCTTGCGGCTCAACGCATCGGCTACTACGTTAGCCTTTCCGGGATGATAATGTAATCTCATATCATAATCCTTAATGAGCTCCAACCATCTCCTCTGCCTGAGATTTAACTCCTTCTGCGTGAAGATATACTTCAAACTCTTGTGATCCGTGTATATCTCACAATGGTTTCCGCTGAGAAAATGTCTCCATGTCTTCAACGCATGCACTACGGCTGCTAACTCCAAATCATGCGTAGCATAGTTTAACTCATGGGGTTTAAGCTGTCGTGAGGCATATGAAACAACTCTTCCCTCCTGCATAAGTACGGGTCCAAGTCCTCTACGAGAAGCGTCGCAATACACTTCATAATCCTTGCGTTGATCTGGCAGAATCAACGCTGGTGATGTAAGCAAGCGTCTCTTCAACTCCTGAAAACTGGCCTCACATTCCTCAGTCCATTTGAATTTGGTGTCCTTCTTCAACAACTCCGTCATAGGCTTCGCAATCTTTGAGAAATTTTCAATGAACCTTCGGTAGTATCGTGCGAGTCCAAGAAAACTCCGGATCTCTCCAACTGACGTGGGTGACTCCCAATTTGTCACAGTGACAACCTTGGTGGGGTCTACCGCTATTCCTTCTCCGGATATAACATGTCCAAGAAATCCAACTTCCTTCAAGCAAAACTCACACTTGCTGAACTTGGCGTATAACTGATGTTCTCTGAGCTTCCCAAGTACCAAACGCAAATGCTCTTTATGTTCTTCTTCATTCTTCGAGTAGACTAGAATGTCATCAATGAACACCACGACGAACATATCCAAAAACTCCATAAACACCTTGTTCATCATGTTCATAAAATAGGAAGGTGCGTTAGTCAGGCCAAATGACATAACGGTATACTCATATAGCCCATACCTCGTGGTAAAACCTGTCTTAGGTATATCCTGCTCTCGAATCTTCAGCTAGTGGTACCCCGATCGCAGACCGATCTTTGAAAACACCTTAGCTCCTTACAGCTGGTCAAACAAATCATTGATCATCGGCAGTGGGTACTTGTTCTTGATCGTCACTTCATTCAATCCTCGATAATCAACAACCATCCTCAACGATCCATCCTTCTTTTCTACTAGAAGTACTGGTGATCCCCAAGGTGACGAACTTGGGCGAATATAACCTTTATCCAGTAACTCCTTAATCTGCTTCTTAATTTCCTCCAAATCCTTTGCGGGAATTCTATACGGTCTCTTAGATATTGGTAGTGTGCCTAGCGAAAGTTCGATCAAAAACTCAATGTGTCTATCCGGTGGCATGCCTGGCAACTCTTCTGGAAATACATCTGGAAACTCCTTCACCACTGGTACTTCCTCCAGTACAACTCCCGATAACGAAGTTACTTGAGACCTATTCGGCACATGCCGGGATACATACTTGATCCTTCTTCCTTCTGGGGTGGTGAGCAAAATCGACTTACTGGCGCAGTCAATGTTCCCTCCATACTTCAATAACCAATCCATGCCTAATATCACATCCAATCCTTGTGTCTCCAATACTATTATGTCTGAGGGAAACAAGTAGTTACCAATCCTTAATGGTAGCCGATCACACCATAGGCTGGCCATATACTCTGCTCCTAGCAAGGTTACTAACATGGGCGACCTAAGGGCTTGGGTTGGCAGTTTAAACTTATCCACGAATCCCCTTGATATGTATGAATGCGATGCACCAGTATCAAAAAGTACGACTGCAGTAAATGACTTAACCAAAAACTTACCTATTACTGCATCTGGCTGGGCTTCAACCTCCTCCACGTTAACGTGGTTCACTTGTCCCCTGTTGAAAGGGTTGGGCTTCTTCCCAGAGCATCCATTGACATTTCCATTCTTGGCTTCAGGACATTCATTGGCGTAATGTCCAATCTTCTAGCATTTGTAGCAAGTAACGTGGCTTAGATCTTTCTTGGCGGGTGTTGCCGGGTTGGAACGATTCTGTCCGCTACTTCCTAAATTACCATTCCCATTCTTGGGGCCACTATGGTTGTGCGAACTTCCTCCATTATGAGTGTGGCCTCCATGGTTATGGACAAGTCCTCCCGAGTTCGGGGTGAAATGGGGTCTCTGCTGAGCTCCAGAATTATACTTCCCTTGTCCATACTTCCTCTTGCGGCTGTCAATCTGCTGTTGCTTTCCTTCAAGCATGAGAGCTCTGTCCACCAACTCCTGGTAGTTATTGAAATTTGCCACCATCAACTGCATGCTCAGCTCATCATTCAGTCCTTCCAGAAACTTCTCCTTCTTAGCTGCATCTGTAGCGACGTCATCTAGGGCATAACGTGCTAGCTTACAAAATTCATCCACATACTGGCCAATAGTGCGTTCTCCTTCGCCTAAGTTGCGAAACTCATGCTTCTTCATGGCCATAGCTCCTGCTGATACATGGGCAGTACGAAAAGCCTGCTGGAACTGGTCCCATGTCACAGTGTCAATGGGGTAAGTGACTATGAAATTCTCCCACCATGATGCTGCGGGTCCATCAAGATGGTGTGCGGCAAAACGCACTCTCTCCGCATCTGTGCATCCTGCTGTAGTCAACTCCCTTTCAATCTTGCGGAGCCAATCATCTGCAACAATCGGCTTGGTGCTACTGGAGAACACCGGCGGATTCAGCCTAAGAAAACGGGCTAAGTGATCTAATGGTTGTGGTGGTGGTGGGTTGCTGTTGTTGTTGTTCCCCTGGTTCTGATTCTCGACTAGTATCTGCATCAATGCATTCTGCTACTGGATCAACTGAGTGAGCTCTGGTGGGAAAGCAAATCCATTGTCGCGTGTCGGAGGCATCTGCTGGGTTTAGAAAAGATGAGAAAACAGAATAGAATGAGGTCTAGGGGAAAAACACTACCATATGCACATGAGACAAACACAAACATATCACTCAATCAAATCAAACAAGGGCATCCAATCGGTCTAGAACTATCGTTACAAAAGTGCTTGGACTATACTATATACATGGTGGAATACTACTACTGATTTGGTGGTCTACTAGAAAAATTGCTCGGTCGAAGACTCCATGATATCTGCTCCAGCTTCATCAACATAGTCATCATCGCTATCGTCGGGGTCCGAGTCAGTGTCGTCGATGATGATGTAGTTCTCCGGGCAAGTGGAATCGTCATCTTCTCCTCCTGGCGCGGGATCTCCCATGAAAACTCCTAGCTTCCTTGTCAGGTTGTCATTCTTCTCCACTAGTACGACGATTTCCTCCTCATAATCTTCGCGTGTGGCCTTGAGTTCTTCCTCCAGCTCCATGATCCTTGTCATTGCCTTCTTCAAATCTGTCATGCCTGCGCACATCTGGTTCTCCTGGCGTCGAATGTGCTGGTTTAACTCCTGGATGAAAGAGGCAATCGATCTATCCTTCCTGGTGCTGATCATCTCCCATTGCTCATCTCGGCGCCCACAAATCTGGTAGATAGTGTCCTTGAGATCATTGTGGTAAACTTCTCCAATGCGTCCCATGGTAATGCGAGCTGCCATACTCTTTCCCAGACTCCAGGTTGGTGCATCAAAAGAAAACTCTATGGGCTCAGTGACTGGCGCGAACGTCCTTCCTAGAACTTGAACTTGAATTGTCCAGTGCTCCTCTTCTGGTAAAGTGGCATTGTAGGTCCCGGTGAAGCTTGGTATTCCAATGTTCCGGTACCTAGTAACTTCCTTCAAGTGGCGTCCAAAAGGGGTGTCTTCATCCGGTTGCGTGAACTTGAACCTTGCATCTGCCATCCTAAAGAGTAGAAAATGGAGAGGAGTCAGAAACGAGAAGAGAGCAGTGTTCTAGGACTTTAGCTTAGTGGTCGTGTCCTACAGTCAGCGTGTGCTCTGATACCATCTTTGTAGCGACCAGACCTCAAACAGTCTGATCTCTGTGCATAAGTGTCATCCCTGGATCGGTAATGCTGACACACACAGTACTTGAAGGATTTATAACAGAGTAGCAATCACACACTTATTACATCGAATGTCTCAAAGAGAACTTATTACAATAAATAAGGTTTAAGGCCATTTAATACGATAACAGCGAAAGGCTTGGAAGATAAAGTGAGTCCATCAACTCCAACGGCATCACTGAGTGAAAGATCACGACCTAAGGCTCCTAACTCGTCGTCTGAAAAGTCTGCAACATGATACGTTGTAGCCCGAAAACGAGTCAGCACATGGAATATGCTGGCAAGGTAACACAAAGGAGTAATGAACAGAATAATGCTATCACTATATGCATATATGGCTGGTGGAGGTTGTATGGTTAATATGTTTTGCGAAAAGCCAATTTTTCCCTACTGTAAAGGAATAAATTTTATTTAACTATCATGGTGGTTGTTAAACATTGAGGGTGGTAAAACCCCATCTCAATCCCAATTAAAAGTAAATTAATAACCCAATAAAATTTTTATAATTAAGAGTGATGAGATCCACATGATAATCCAAGAACCAGATACTCAAAACGTCCATAGTCGGGGACATGGCTAACCATGATTAGTTTGTACACTCTGCAGAGGTTTGCGTACTTTTCCCCACAAGACTCGATCTCCTCCATTGGATTTCTCGCACTACTTGGTGTTTGAGAAACGGATGACCGAGACACAGTCTTTCAGAAGCGTTAGCACCTTACGATGGGTAGACAGTACCACCTACATCCCCTACATCTGCTAGTCTACCACTGTAAGAGTTCACACGACTTAATCAACTATGCTAGAGCCCATAATAGCTTGTGGCTGCACACGGAAGTTTCTAGCATGAATAATCTTATGATCCCTTTGAGCCTGGGTGGCAGTCCATAGGAGAATCACACGGTACCCCGGGATTTCCAAAAAAATACAGGCAATCACTGGATTCCCCAGGTGCCTCAATCCAGCCAGATGTGTATTAAAATAGCCACCTTAAGTTAACCATTAATTAACAATACTCACATCTGTCATGGATACACTCACCCAATCCACGTCTACG
Source organism: Triticum aestivum (assembly GCF_018294505.1). Lineage (NCBI taxonomy): Eukaryota > Viridiplantae > Streptophyta > Magnoliopsida > Poales > Poaceae > Triticum > Triticum aestivum. The sequence continues at coordinate 353,081,009 of NC_057814.1, forward strand.
AGCATAGCATAGCGGTATAAGCAACGTAGAAGTAACTCCCAAAGGTTTGATAATAAACACGTGAATAGGTACTACCTCATCTACTTCCCAAACCCACAATTTAATTCAGATCCTAACCATGCAATTGTTTTGAGGATTGATCTAATGAAATAAAACTGGGTAGTAAAGAGGTATGATCAAAGTGTTACTTGCCTTGCTGATGATCCGCGAAACCTAGAGACTCGTAGTAGCTCGCTTCGCACTCCGGGTACTCTATCGCAAACAAACAAGCATACAATAAGAAATCAAGCAAGGTCACGGGTAAAACTCAAATAAGAGATCTAACCAGAAAGTTCAACTTAAGAACTCCGGTTTGCAAAAAGAATCAAATCAAACGAAGCAACAAAACTCAAACAGCGAAAGAAACAAGCTTCGTTTACTAATCTGGACTAAAGTAAAATTTTGCACTAGCAAAATCTTATTTAAGTTGGTTAAACAGAAAGAGGGTTTCGAGACGAAACTCTAGGTGCTTGAATCACCTGATTCCGGTAAACGAGCGAAAAGTTATACTAAAACGAAAATCCGATCAGAAATCGCGATCGAAAATAATCGCGGAAAAATCCGAGAAAAATAAAAAACTGACGAACGTTCGCTGTCTGCGGCTAACGAGTGAACACCGTTCATTAAAACGAACATATGGACGAACGTCCGCTAAATAAATAAACCGAAATAAAATAAAACCGATCTATTCTAAAAAAACGAAAACTAGGGTTTTCTGAAAAAAACTGAATCGGTTTTCTTTCAAAAACCGGCGGCGGCGGGGTGTCTACCTCGGCGGGGCTCCAGCGAGATCCGGCGGCTCCGGCGGGGTCCGGTGGGGCGGCGGGCTGCTCGGGCGGCGGCGGGGCGGCAACGGCAGGCGGCGGCGGCGGCGAACAGCAGCGCTGGCGGCGGGGTTTGGCGGGGCGGCTCGGGTGGTGGTGGTGGGGGTCGATGGCGGCGGTATTTAAGAGGAGAGGGCGGCTGGCTTGGGGGAGGGGCCGTCTCAGGAGGCGTGCTCCTCCCGGACTCGGGCGGCGGCGGCGGCTTCGCTCGGGACCCGGTCCCGATCCGGTGCGGGAGACGGCGGCGGCGCGGGCTTGGCCTGGCTCGGCTGGGCCTTCGGCCCAGTCGGGCGTGCAAACAATTTTTTTTAATAACGTTCCGCCAAAAATAAATCCTAGAAAAATAAATAAAAATATAAAATGCCAAAACAAATTTTCACCGACTAAATAAAATATTTAGAACAAGATGAACATTTTCTTGGCCCTAAAATGCAATTTTGAAAACGAGCAATTTTTCTAATTCAAATAAAATTGCAATAAAATTCAAATAAAATATTTATTTGGTTTTTAAATATTTTTCCTCTAATATTTCATCTAGTTTGGAGAAGTCATTTTATCTCCTCTCATATATTTTTATTTTGAAATATTAGGAAGGGAAAATAATCAAAAACCAAATGATCCTCCTTTCAAAATTTGAGAAAACTCAAATATGAAAATAACGAAATCCCCAACTCTCTCTGTGGGTTCTTGAGTTGCGTAGAATTTCTAGGATCAAGCCAAAATGCAATAAAATATGATATGCAATGATGATCTAATGTATAACATTCCAAATTAAAAAATTTGGATGTTACAAACTATGTGTTATGATCCGGCAACCCCGAAGTGACAATAATTGGGACCACTCCCGGCGATGACCATAGTTTGAGGAGTTCATGTATTCACTATGTGTTAATGCTTTGGTCTGGTACTCTATTAAAAGGAGGCCTTAATATCCCTTTGTTTCCAATAGGACGCCGCTGCCACGGGAGGGTAGGACAAAAGATGCCATGCAAGTTCTTTTCCATAAGCATGTATGACTATATTCGGAATACATGCCTACATTACATTGATGAATTGGAGCTAGTTCTGTGTCACCCTATGTTATAACTGTTGCATGAATAATCGCATCCGGCATAATTCTCCATCACTGATCCAATGCCTACGAGCCTTTCACATATTATTCTTCGCTTATTTACTTTACCGTTGCTACTGTTACAATCACTACAAAACTATCACTGTTACTTTTGCCACCGTTACAGTTACTTCCATGCTACTTTGCTACAAAATACTTTGCTGCAGATACTAAGTTATCCAAGTGTGGTTGAATTGACAACTCAACTGCTAATATTCTTTGAGTCACTTGGGATTTATATCTGGTGGTCACTATGAGGAACTTGAAAGACGAGAAAACGAAAATTTATCCCTCAACTACGAGGGGAGGTAAGGAATTGCCATCTAGCTCTACACTTGATTCACCTTCTATTTTGAGTAAGCTTGTGACACCTAAACCTGCTTCTGCTATTAATTCTTATATGTCGCATGTTATTGATGATGCCACTTCTGCTATGCATGATACTTATGATGAAACTACTTCTATGCTTGATACTACTGTGCCACTAGGTGAATTTCTTGATGAACAACTTGCTAGGGCTAGAGAGAATGAAATTATTGAAACAGATAATATTGATGAAAGTGATGATGAAGATTCTCCCCCTAGATATGAATTGCCAGTTGTGCCTGAGGGCTATGTTATGGATGAAGAAACTGCTAGAGACTTTCTTGCTTGCAATGATAGAAGTGATCTTAAGAAATTATTAGCTAAGCTGAAAGAAAAATCTCTGAATGCTAGAATGAAATATGACCCTGCTTATGCTACTTCACCTATCTTTGTTACTGATAAGGATTATGATTTCTCTGTTGATCATGACATAATTACTTTGGTTGAATCTGATCATTTCTATGGCTATGAATCTAAAACTGATGTGGCACATCTTACTAAATTAAATGATATAGCTACCCTATTCACTAATGATGAGAAAACTCGCTACTATTATATCCTTAAATTATTTCCGTTCTCATTAAAGGGTGATACTAAGATATGGTTTAATTCTCTTGATCCTGGTTGTGTGTGTAGTCCCCAGGATATGATTTATTACTTCTCTGCTAAATATTTCGCTGCTCATAAGAAACAAGCTGCTTTAAGGGAAATAAATAATTTTGTGCAAATTGAAGAAGAGAGTCTCCCACAAGCTTGGGGGAGGCTTCTCCAATCAGTTAATTCTTTACCTGATCATCCTCTCAAGAAAAATGAAATACTTGATATCTTTTATAATGGACTAACCGATGCTTCCAGACACCACCTGGATAGTTGTGCTGGTTGTGTTTTCGGGGAAAGCACTGTTGATGAAGCTGAAATTCTATTGAATAATATGTTGACCAATGAAAATAATTGGACACTTCCTGAACCAACTCCTAAGCCAACTCCGAAGAAAAGGGGTATTCTATTTCTCAGTCCTGAAGATATGCAAGAGGCAAAGAAATCTATGAAAGAAAAAGGTATAAAAGCTGAAGATGTTAAGAATTTACCTCCTATTGAAGAAATACATGGTCTTAATTTACCGCTTGTTGAAGAAATACATGGTGTTGATAACCCGACACACGTAGTAAAGGTAAATTCTCTCTATAGATATGATAAAGCTGAAATGCCTCCTACTAAGTTTGCTAGCCAATGTTTAGATGAGTTTCATAACTTTATGGTTAAGCAAGAAGATTTTAATGCTTATTTTGGTAGACAACTGAAACACAATGCTTATATGATTGAACACTTGAGTGATTATATGTCTAGAGTTAAAGGTGAACTTAAACTCATTAGTAAACATGCTTCTATGGTTACCACTCAAGTTGAACAAGTACTTAGAGTTCATAATGATTTGCTCAATGAATTGAATAATAAGAATAATGACTTTGCTGTTAGAGTTGCAACTAGAGGGGGTAATGTGACTCAGGAACCTTTGTATCCTGAGGGCCACCCCAAGAGAATTGAGCAGGATTCTCAGCGAAATAATGTTGATACACCTAGTCCTTCTAAGAAGAAGAAAAAGAAAAATGATAGGACTTTGCATGTTTCTAGTGAACCTGTTGTTGACACACCTGAGAATCCCAATGATATTTCTATTTGTGATGCTGAAACACAATCTGGTAATGAACATGAACCTAGTGATAATGTTAATGATGATGTTCATGTTGATGCTCAACCTAGCAATGACAATGATGTAGAAATTGAACCTGCGGTTGATCTTGATAACCCACAATCAAAGAATCGACGTTATGATAAGAGAGACTTTGTTGCTAGGAAGCATGGTAAGGAAAGAGAACCATGGGTTCAGAAACCCATGCCTTTTCCTCCCAAACCATCCAAGAAAAAGGATGATGAGGATTTTGAGCGCTTTGCTAAAATGATTAGACCTATCTTCTTGCGTATGCGTTTTACTGACATGATTAAAATAAATCCTTATGCTAAGTATATGAAAGATATTGTTACAAATAAGAGAAAGATACCGGAAGCTGCAATTTCCACCATGCTCGCTAATTATACTTTTAAGGGTGGAATACCAAAGAAACTTGGAGATCCAGGAGTACCAACTATACCATGCTCCATTAAAAGAAACTATCTTAGAACTGCTTTATGTGATATTGGAGCCGGTGTTAGTGTTATGCCTCTCTCCTTATATCGTAGACTTGACTTGAATCAGTTGACACCTACTGAAATATCTTTGCAAATGGCTGATAAATCTACTGCTATACCTGTCGGTATTTGTGAGGATGTGCCTGTTGTGGTTGCAAACGTTACTATTTTAATGGACTTTGTTATTCTTGATATTCCCGTGGACGATAGCATGTCTATTATTCTTGGAAGACCCTTTTTGAATACTGCAGGGGCTGTTATTGATTGCAACAAAGGCAATGTCACTTTTCATGTTAATGGTAATGAGCATACGGTGCACTTTCCGAGGAAACAACCTCAAGTCCACAGTATCAATTCTATTGGAAAAATTCCATCGACTACTATTGGAGGTTTTGAATTTCCTCTTCCTACTGTCAAAAAGAGATATGATATTCTTATTATTGGGGACGTGCATATCCCCGTTGAGGTAACATAGTGTTATTCGAAATTTCTCCGGTTCCATGTCATTCGGAATGAGTTTGTTAACAAGACTTGATCAACCTTGTTAGTGGATGAGCATGAGATGGATGAAGTTAGAAGGCACAACCTTCTGTACCCTCCTTTTAATTTCTATAATTTACATTAAGTAAAGCAAAAATAGTATTTTCTGTCTGTTTTCTGAATTATCCGTGCAATAAAAAATACCCCGAAAATAAAAGTTCTCCAAATGCCCCGAAATTGAAATATGATTTTTTCTGGAATATTTGAGAATATCTGGCACTGAGAACACAGCAGGGGAGCAAGCACCTGGCCACGAGGGTCCAGGGTGCGCCCACCCCCCTGGGCGCGCCACCTGCCTCGTGGGCCGATGGTGGCTCCCCTCCACTTATTCCAGCCACCACACACTCCTTCCTCCCAAAAAAATCACCAACCAGCTCAAGCACGAGTTCTTGCTCATTTTGCTGCAATTTTTGATCTCCTTGCTCAAAGCTCCACTCACAAAACTGATTTGGGGGATTGTTCTTCGGTATGTGACTCCTCCAATCGTCCAATTAGTTTTTCTTCTAGTGCTTTGTTCATTGCAAAATTTTGCTGCTTAGGTGACCCTGTTCTTGAGCTTGCATGTCAAATTTATTTTGTCCCAAGTAGTTCTAATGCATATATAGTCTCTAGGCACTTGTGGGAGTAGTTGCTATCAATTTTGTTGAGTTTGGTTGACTTTTATTTTGAGTTACTAAAATTTTCAGAAATTTTTCAGAGGAAGAAATATGTTTAGGAAAATGTACCAAGGTGGTTCTTCAAGGAAGCTAGGACCCAGGCCCGCAATACGCGATGCGGACGATGAACCACCAAGAGAAACTCAAGTGTGGCCTTGTGAATGGCCGTCAGACGATTTCATGGTCCGAGCGGGAATTAAGGAGGAATTTGATGCATAAGTGCGTAATGCTGAACTCGAGGGCTTCATGCTAGATAAGTGCCCTCAGTACTATCACCTAACTGATTCCTTTGTGAGAAGGTTCAAATCTCCATCTTCACGTAATTCTCATACTGTCCTATTTGATATCTATGCCCAATCTTATACTATGGACTTAGAGGATTTTAGTACTGCTTGCAAACTTCCACAATGGGGTAGTACTAGTGAGCCTCGCAAATCTGAGTTTAGAGATTTTCTCGCTAGTATTACAGTGGGGGGATCTAGAGATGTAACACAAGCTACCATAGGGAGCATTCATTTTCCTGCTATACATTATTTTGCTCTCTTCATAGGTAGGTGCATAAATGGTAAGGATGAAGCATTTCACATGTGTGTCCCTGATCTTAGCATTCTCGGGAGTGCTGTTTTAGGAGATAAACACTATAACTTGGGGGGCCATTGTTGCACGGAGGTTGCATAATAATGGTTTAAGTGGAGACTTTTTTGGGGGAATTTATGCAACCCGTGTGGCTAATTTTCTTGGGATACCTATACATGAGAGTGATATGGAATTGCCTCCCACTCATCTAGGATATGAGGCTATGGTTCGCCATCAGTTTATTGAGAAAAACGAACAACCTCTCCAGTACCGACTAATGTTTGACAGGCGCAGCATTTTCCATGTTGCTCCCCCTGCTCCTACTTTCTTTGACTTTCAGGCAAAGGGGAGATATGTCATAACCAGGGAGGAGGCAAATGAGTATGAGAGGAGGACGAGGGCAGCTCGGCTCCAAGCTGCAGCCCACGATGCAATAGCCGCTACATCTCAGTACGACCCCGACTACAACTTTGGGTATCCGCCAGGCCAGCCGTGGCAGTAGACCAACTTAGGCCAAAAGCCTAAGCTTGGGGGAGTACGTATTTCTCACCGACATTACATTCATGTTCACACACTCATGCTAGTTGTCGGTGCTCATACTTTTTCACTGTAATATCCATGCTAGTTTATTTTCCTTTTTATGCTTTCTTCTTGTGTGTTTGAAAAACCTTAAGAAAAAACAAAAGAAAAAATTAGTGGTAGCTTTTAGCTAGTTTACTTTCCATGCCTGTAGTAGTAATAATTAAAAGAAAACCCAAAAAGATGTCTCGTTCTTGTTTTGCTTTTTGGGAGCTTTCCCGTGTAAATAGTTTTATTTCTTTTCTCTGGGGGTCGAGAGGAGAAGACCATAATGAAAATGTTGAAGTGGCTTGTATATGCATTATTGTTGATTTAACCAAGAGCCCATATTGCCTTGTCTTCTCCTGTTTATTGAATGCCTGCGGATTCCAGCTTAGTCCAATGCACGTGCACTATTATTATCATTCACATCGTTCGGTCGTGCAAGTGAAAGGCAATTATGACGATATATGATGGACTGATTGAGATGAGAGAGCTGGTATGAACTCGACATCTCTTGTTTTTGTAAATATGATTAGTTCATCGTTCCTGATTCAGCCTACTATGAATAAACATGTTTGCAATGACAATTAGAGATTATAGTTGCTTATGCCATGCTTAATTAGCTAGAAGTTTATAGGTTTATCTTGCGTGCCAACATGCTATTAAAATGATTGTGATGTGGTATAGTAGGGTGGTATCATCCTTTGAATGATTTGAGTGACTCGACTTGGCGCATGTTCACACATGTAGTTGAAACAAAATCAACATAGCCTCCATGATATTTATGTTCATGGTGGATTATATCCTACTCATGCTTGCACTCAATGTTTATTAATTTTAATGCATGTTCATGACTGTTGTCGCTCTCTAGCTGGTCGCTTCCCAGTCTGTTTCTAGCCTTCACTTGTACTAAGCGGGAATACTGCTTGTGCATCCACTTCAATAAACCCCAAAGTTATTCCATATGAGTCCACTATTCCTTCCTATATGCGGTATCTACCTGCCGTTCCAAGTAAATTTGTATGTGCCAAACTCTAAACCTTCAAATGAAATTATGTTTTATATGCTCGAATAGCTCATGTATCAACTAGGGTTGTATGTATCTTCCATGCTAGGCGGGTTATTCTCAAGAGGAGTGGACTCCGCTCCTCACTCACGAGAAAGTGGCTAGTCACCGCGATGCCCAGTCCCATGCTTTATGCAAATCAAATCGAAATAATTGCAAACAAAACTCCCCCGGGACTCTTGTTAGTTGGAGGCACTCGTTGTTTCGAGCAAGCCATGGATTGATGCTTGTTGGTGGAGGGGGAGTATAAACTTTACCATTCTGTTTGGGAACCGCCTATAATGTGAGTAGCATGGAAAATATCGAGATCTCTCGGTTGTTATGTTGACAATGGAAGTATACCACTCAAAATATTATTTATCTCTATTTCAAAAATCGAGCTCTGGCACCTCTACAAATCCCTGCTTCCCTCTACGAAGGGCCTATCTATTTACTTTTATGTTGAGTCATCACCCTCTTATTAAAAAGCACCAGCTAGAGAGCACCGCTGTCATTTGCATCCATTACTATTAATTTATATTGAGTATGACTACGACTGGATCTCTTTTACCATGAATTACAATGTTTAGTCAGTCCTTGATCTTGAGAGGTGCTCTGCATTTATGTTTTGCGGTCTCAGAAAGGGCTAGCGAGATACCATCTTGTTATATCATATCATGATTGTTTTGAGAAATTGTTGTCATCCGAGATTTATTATTATTGCTCGCTAGTTGATTATGCCATTGATATGAGTAAACATGAGACCTAAGTGTTATTGTGAATATGGTTAGTCATAATCTTTGCCGAAAACATGAATGCTAGCTTTACATATTTACAACAACAAGAGCAAACAGAGTTTGTAAAAGTTTTTCTTTCTCACTTTCAGTTTATAAACTGAATTGCTTGAGGACAAGCAAAGGTTTAAGCTTGGGGAAATTGATACGTCTCCGTCGTATCTACTTTTCCAAACACTTTTGCCCTTGTTTTGGAATCTAACTTGCATGATTTGAATGGAACTAACCCGGACTGGCGCTGTTTTCAGCAGAATTGCCATCGTGTTATTTTTGTGCAGAAATAAAAGTTCTCAGAATGACCTGAAAATCAACGGAGAATTATTTTGGAATTAATAAAAAATACTGGCGAAAGAATCAAGGCCAGGGGGCCCACACCCTATCCACGAGGGTGGGGGGCGCACCCCCTGCCTCGTGGGCCCCCTGGAGCTCCACCGACCTCAACTCCAACTCTATATATTCACGTTCGGGGAGAAAAAATCAGAGAGAAGGATTCATCGCGTTTTACGATACGGAGTCGCCGCCAAGCCCTAATCTCTCTCAGGAGAGCTGATCTAGAGTCCGTTCGGGGCTCCGGAGAGGGGGATCCGTCGCCATCGTCATCATCAACCATCCTCCATCACCAATTTCATGATGCTCACCGCCGTGCGTGAGTAATTCCATCGTAGGCTTGCTGGATGGTGATGGGTTGGATGAGATTTATCATATAATCGAGCTAGTTTTGTTAGGGTTTGATCCCTAGTATCCACTATGTTCTGAGATTGATGTTGCTATGACTTTGCTATGCTTAATGCTTGTCACTAGGGCCCGAGTGCCATGATTTCAGATCTGAACCTATTATGTTTTCATGAACATATGTGAGTTTTTGATCCTATCTTGCAAGTCTATAGTCACCTACTATGTGTTATGATCCGGCAACCCCGAAGTGACAATAATCGGGACCACTCCCGGCGATGACCGTAGTTTGAGGTGTTCATGTATTCACTATGTGTTAATGCTTTGGTCGGGTAGTCTACTAAAAGGAGGCCTTCATATCCCTTAGTTTCCAATAGGACCCCGCTACCATGGGAGGGTAGGACAAAAGATGTCATCCAAGTTATTTTCCATAAGCACGTATGACTATATTCGGAATACATGCCTACATTACATTGATGAATTGGAGCTAGTTCTATGTCACCCTATGTTATAACTGTTGCATGAATAATCGCATCCGGCATGATTCTCCATCACCGATCCAATGCCTACGAGCCTTTCACATATTGTTCTTCGCTTATTTACTTTACCATTGCTACTGTTACAATCACTACAAAACTATCACTGTTACTTTTGCCACCATTACCGTTACTTCCATACTACTTTGCTACTAAATATTTTGCTGCATATACTAAGTTATCCAGGTGTGGTTGATTTGACAACTCAACTGCTAATACTTGAGAATATTCTTTGGCTCCCCTTGTGTCGAATCAATAAATTTGGGTTCAATACTCTACCCTCGAAAACTGTTGCGATCCCATATACTTGTGGGTTATCAAGAGACGCGGCTATCGATAGATTGAATACACACTCAGCAGAGGTTAGCACACTATACCCACACCACAGAACCCATGGCCTCGCACTCCCATTCGGGTGGAGAAACGGCGTTCTGACAAAACTGCTCTACAGCTATTACACTCTCCCAGCCACTCCGACCAACTCCCCTCTGGGCTAAGTCATGGGTGGCCCCGATGTCTACGAAAGACATCCAACGACCACTGTCGTGGCAAAACAATCAACGGCCCCAAACGGGGACAATGGTATACCAATCACAACAACGGGCACACAAGGCTTATGCCGTCCTACCCGGCCAAGGTAGCGCCCGCGCATAACCTTCACTCGTTGGAGGCACCGGCGAGAGGCATGACAATAAACCCAGTTAGGACCCTCCCATAAAAGGTGATGTGGAGCATCCTACGGTCATCCCCATGGACCTACCATCGTCTCATCAAGAGCCAAGAGGACCTATGACACGAACACGAGCTAGAGCTCTCGAGAACGAGGTGACTTCCTTCCTTAGTGATATCACATATGATCCACTCGAGACATGGCTACTACCTATGTCCGATATACTATGCATGATTAGGTGTCAAGAGGAGCCTCTCGAGGATGCACGTGAAGACGGACAAGCCGCCAAGTTCACGGATGAAGAGAACCAACGGAAACGGCAAGTTCACCTTCCAGGCCCCACATCCGGCCATGACCCCGGACATCCGGCCCCGGGAGCATCCACAGCAGCAGCAGCCCAGACGCCCAAGTCTACAGGGCCCGGACATCCGGAGTCCAGCCCGGACATCCGGCCAAAAGCCCGGACATCCGGCGCCACGCTACAGAACATCCAGAAGTTTCGCCCTCCAGCCCGGACATCCGGCCTCTCCTGAAGCCCCGGACATCCGGCCCGTCGCCCGGACATCCGGCCACCCTTGTCGGCGCACAGTAAGGGCCGAGGCCCGTGTACCCCTTCGACTCCCTAGACTATATATACTCTTTCTCCTCCATCTTTCTAGGGTTAGCATTGGTTTAGCTCATATATGAGATAGAGCATTGCTCATCCATACGGATCTCCTCCTCGAGAGAGACTGCGGCCCCTCTTCGGAGACGATCCACGTTGGATTCAAGACCCCCTCTTGGGTGGCCCCCATCAAGACCTCCTCACGGAGAAGAACCGGTTACCCCTTGTATCGTCCTTTGTTGATCGTGGATCGTGTATTTATCTTTGTGTTTCGAGGATCTAGCACATGTGTGATTGTTCTTGTTGGTTTGAGTGATTCTCTCGTGTCTTCCCCTCGTGTTTCCCCTCGTGTTCTTCATGTTCTTAGTTGGGATCCGCTCCATTCGTGAAAGATCGGCCATCTAGGGTTCCACCCTACATGATCTTGGTATCATGAGCCACGTTGATCACGAGTTTGGAGCCCCCTTTCTTTGTTTTCTAGCTTGATTTTGTTGTTTTTCGTCCTAACCCGAAAATTGCCCCACAAAAATAGCCCCAAATTTTTTCTGTGATTTGTTGGTTCGATGAAGTTTTGTTGGATTTGATCCGCGGATTTCGTGTGTTGCAGGTAGATCTAGCTTTTCCCCATCTTTTCCCCAATTTCCATCCACAAAATCTTCCGAATTTTACCCCGAATTTGACCTCTCCACGCGGTGTTCATCCACGGATCCCGAGCCCGGACATCCGGCCCCTGGAAGCATCACTTCCATCCTCCACTCCGCTTTCCCGCCTAACTTTCACCAAATTTTGTCCCGGTGCCCACATACACTTCCGCATAGCACCACCATAGCCTTTCCCGCTACCAACTCCGACAATTTTGACCCATTTTGTTTTGAGAATTTGAGTTGTGGTTTCCGTGTCCTATTGTGTTTCGGCTATCTTGGTATGGTTCGGAACAACATCAGCACCACTCATCTTCGCCAAGGACTACTACGAACGGCTACATTGGTATCACCTTTCACCTTCATATCATCTTGGTATAGCGATATCATCATACTCTCTTGCATTTGCAATGATAAACCCATGGCCTTACTTTTGTGTAGCTTACCCATCGAGACTAGCCTTTGAGTATTACCGGCAACGTGACTTGTGCACATTAGTGTTCATACTTCACATAGCATACATACCATCATTGAGTTGCATATCTTGGTATCATCTCTTGTGTCACAAAAGTTGTCTTCGCATACACAATTGCTATCTTGGTTCGTGAAGCATTGCATGAGAAAAGAGCTCAAACAACAAAGAGCCAAACAAGCTTTTAAGCAAAAAGGAGAAAGATAAGCAAAGAGCTTAAGCAAGAACCATAGCATGATACAACATTAAGATTGTCATACTCGATCATCTTGGATCAAAGCATAGAAACATCATACATATAGCATACTTGGGATAGAAGTCGTTGCATTTTTGCTTAGTAGGATGTGCACAAGTTCGTATCCACCTATTGTGCAATCGTGCTAGCGTCTCTCTAGTGTTGTGCAACAAGAGCATCTTGGTGGATTCCACATTTTGGCTCACCCTTGGTTGCCCAACCCCACTTATCTATTTGCGTGTGTGTTTCCGTGTACCATATCTTGCTATTGGTCTACTTGTTGCACTTGCAAATTTGTGAATCTTTTCCAACATTATTGAGTCTCGCTTACAATTGCATCAAATTTTGTGCCACCATCCTAACCAAGCTCCACCATAAGCTTTTATTTGTGTAGGTGTGAGAACTGACAAGAAACGGTACCAATTGTGCTATTTCCTTGCTACACATTGGAGTGATCTTTGATCCATTTTCAACATCGGTCAAGCTACATTTGGTATTGGTTCTTCTCTTTCTCCCACTCACATATCTTTGTTTGGAATGATGGATAGGCCAAGTACTTCTACCAATCCACTCTTCTTGGAGCAAGACGACGACATGTCATCCTACGTCACCAAGACTCAACTATTTGGTGCACACCGAGCTTTGCATCAAGAACAACTTACTTTGGGCGATCGCATCGACAACCTCGCCACCGATCTACGACAATCTGAGCAACGTACAAGAGACTACTTCGACACATCCATGAGTTCCCTCAAAGAAGATATCCGAACCATGATGGTCCGCTCTTCTACAACTTCGTCCTCGTCAAGACGGAGCTGCTCAAGTCGACACTACGACGACACCATCTCCGGTTCAAGTACACCGACATCGAACACTCTGTGTCGTGTCGCGTGTCAAGACCATCAAGCTAACCGCAATCCTCTACACGACACCGACTCTCAAGAGCATCGACATCGTCACAACCAAGCTGCTTTCGCACAAGCACAAGAACGGCAACGCCAACGACAACAAGAACAAGAGGAGCGAGTGCGACAACATCAAGATGCACAAGACTCCGAGGCGCAACGTCAAGAACGACAACTACGTGAAGCTCAAGCACTTGAGGCGCAACGTGCTCTTCAAGACTCAAGTCGTGACGTAGCCAATCGAGGCCGACAAGCTCGACTACATCAAGAAGCACTTCATGATGAAGCTCAAGAAAGGATTTACCAAGCACGTGTGCATCGTCAAGCCCCTCGTCAAGATCGACAAGCTCCTCGTCAAGATAGACAAGTTTCTCCTCAAGCGAGACAAGAACGTCAAGTCCATCGAGAGCAAGAAGACAATCGACCCCCTCCTCGCCAAGAGCATCATGAGGAAGACAACCCTCCTCACCAAGAGCAACATGAGGAAGACAACCCTCCTCGCCAAGAGCGACATGAGATTGCCAATCCTCACCGACATGGGCGTCATCATCCCCGACCCCAACACAATGAAGAGCAACGATATGGCAAGCTAAAGTTCACCATGCCCAAGTTTACCGGAAGCAATGACCCCGAAGAGTACATATCATGGGCATTGAAGGTTGACAAAATCTTCTGCTTGCACAACTATGAAGAAGAGAAGAAGATCGCAATGGCATCCCTCGAATTCCAAGACTACGTCCTCATTTGGTGGGAACAAGTCATTGAGCGCCATGCGGCAAGAGGTGAACCACCCATCACCACTTGAGCACAAATGAAGGATGTCATGAGAGCACGATTCGTGCCAAACTACTACAACCGCGACCTCTTCAAGAAACTCCAACAACTCAAGCAAGGAACCAAGAGCGTTGAAGAGTACTACAAGGAAATGGAGATTGCCATGATACGAGCCAATGTCAAAGAAGATGATGAGCAAACTATGGCACGTTTCTTGAATGGACTCAATCACCCTATCAAGAAGATTGCCGACTTCCAACCATACTCGAACCTCATCGAGCTAGTGCATCAAGCTACCAAAGTGGAACGGCAAGTACAAGACGACTTCAAGTATGCCAAGTTCTCATCCAAGTCCTATGGCCTCTCCAACAATCAAGCTTCAATGACTCCCACCACGAGCAATGGCGACAAGTCAAGTTACAACAAAGCTTCGACAAGCTCAAGTCCTCCTCCTACTACAACCAACTTCAAGCCAAAAGCTTCATCATCATCTACTCCAACCAATGAGACCATCAAGACAAGTTCCATCAAATGTTTCACATGCGGAGGCCGATGCCACAAGTCCTTCGAGTGCACAAACAAGCGCACCATGATCCTCAACGATGACGGCACCTACGACTCCATGAGTGAAGGATAAATGGAAGCTCTTGAGCAAGTGGCCATGCACCGACAAGTGAACAATGAAGAAGAAGATGATCACATCTTTTGTGACGAAGACTCAAGTCCCGCTCTTGTTGTCTCCAAGGTCTTGACTCTTCAACATCAACAAGACGAAGATCAAAGATGCCAGATCTTCCACACAAAGGCCGGCATCAATGGACGGTCCGTCAAGGTCATCATCGATGGAGGGAGTTGCCATGACTTGGCAAGTGAAGAACTATGCTCCAAACTCCAATTGGTCAAGATGAAGCACCCGCACCCCTACAAGGTTCAATGGCTAAGCGACACCGGCACCATACAAGTCGAGCAGATAGTACAAGTCTCTTTCAAGATCGGTGCCTATGAAGACACTTTGGAGTTTGATGTCCTTCCGATGACCGTGTGCCATCTCCTTCTTGGACGGCCATGGCAATTTGACCGAGGTGTCATTCACAATGGGTGTAAAAATCACTATAGCTTCAAGATGAAAGGGAAAGAGTTTGTGCTACGTCCTATGTCTCCAAGCCAAGTGCTCGCCGACAAGCAAAACACCCATCGTGGAGAGAATAGTGAGAGAGTGAACCACCAAAAAGAGAGTGAGCGCCACAAGCCCAAATTGAGTGCCTCCACGATGAGCGACAAGAAAAACTTAGTCCTATTTGCCACCAAACGTGAGATGAGAGAAGTGTGTGAGAACCCATCAAGTGTCCTACACTATGTCCTATTGTGCAAGGATGAGGCACCAAAAACTAACAACTCTCACGATCTACCTTTGGTGTTATCTTCTTTATTGCAGGAATTCCAAGATATTTTCCCCGATGAGCTACCTCCGGGTCTACCTCCACTACGAGGCATTGAGCACCGAATTGATCTCATCCCCGGAGCGCCGCTTCCAAACAAAGCGCCCTACCGCGTAAACCCCGAAGAAACCAAAGAAATTCAAAGGCAAGTAAAGCATCTCATAGACCATGGACATGTGCGTGAAAGTTAGAGTCCTTGTGTCGTACCGGTCATTCTTGTGCCAAAACGAGACGATACTTTTTGCATGTGTTCCGATTGTAGACCTATCAATGCTATCACCATTCATTATAGGTATCCCATTCCACGCCTTGATGATATGCTTGATGAACTTTGCGGTGCCACTATCTTTTCCAAAATTGATCATAAAAGTGGTTACTATCAAATCCGCATACAAGAGGGTGATGAATGGAAAACCGCTTTCAAAACAAAGTTTGGTCTATATGAGTGGTTAGTCATGCCTATGGGTTTATCGGAAGCACCCGGTACTTTCATGCGTCTTATGCATTACGTGTTTCGCCCTTACATTGGTGAATTTGTTGTTGTCTACTTTGATGATATCCTTGTGTTTAGCAAATCTCTCAAAGAG
Organism: Triticum aestivum; assembly: GCF_018294505.1. Classification (NCBI taxonomy): domain Eukaryota; kingdom Viridiplantae; phylum Streptophyta; class Magnoliopsida; order Poales; family Poaceae; genus Triticum; species Triticum aestivum. The sequence continues at coordinate 353,097,243 of NC_057814.1, forward strand.
CATGTCACCCACCTTCGCACCGTGCTACAAACTCTTCGAAAAGAGCAACTTTATGCTAATATGGAAAAATGCCTATTGGTGTTGATAAACTTGTTTTCTTGGGTTTCGTAGTATCTTCTAAGGGCGTTCATGTTGATGAATCTGAGATCAATGCTATTAAAACTTGGCCCCAACCAACCAATTTGCAACAAGTGCGTAGTTTTCTTAGTTTAGCCGGTTTCTATCGCAGATTTGTGAAGGATTTTAGCACCATTGCTTCACCTTTGCATGCTTTGAGTAAGAAAAATGCACCGTTTGTTTGGGGAACATCTGAAGATATCGCTTTCAATGAGCTTAAGAATTTGCTTACTCATGCTCCCGTGCTTGTATTACCCAACTTTGACAAACCTTTCGAAATTCATTGCGATGCTAGTGGTAATGGCATAGGAGGTGTGTTAATGCAAGAGAAGCGCCCAATTGCTTATTTTAGTGAGAAACTCTCCGGAGCGCAACTCAATTACCCTATCTATGACAAAGAGCTATATGCTTTGGTGCGAGTTTTGCATGAATGGGAACATTACCTACGCCCTCATGAGTTCATCATCCATACCGACCATGAAACGCTTAAATACCTTAAGGGTCAAACTAAGTTGAACAAGCGTCATGCTAAATGGAGTGAGTTCATTGAGTCGTTTCCTTATGTCATCAAGTATATTAAAGGTAAGGAAAATGTTGTGGCGAATGCACTTTCCCGTATATGCATGCTTGTTAATCAACTTGAGTTAAATGTCATTGGCTTTGAGCATATAAAAGACTTGTATGAGCATGATCCTACATTTTCTATTCCTTATGCCAAGTGTTTGACGCATACTTCTTGGGATCGATACTACATCCAAGATGGATATCTTATGAGAGCTAACAAACTTTGCATCCCCGAGTCCTCTCTTCGCTTGTTGCTTTTGCAGGAATCTCATGGAGGCGGACTCATGGGACACTTTGGATGCGACAAGACATTTGCTAGGCTCTCCAAGAACTACTTTTGGCCCAGATGTTCCACGATGTCAATCACTTCACCAACAGATGCTCTACATGTTGCAAAGCTAAGTCCAAAGCTCAATCTCATGGCCTCTATGTGCCACTTCCAATTCCATATCACCCATGGGAAGACATTAGCATGGACTTTGTACTTGGTTTGCCTAGAACTCGAAATGGCAAGGATTCCGTTTTTGTTGTTGTGGACCGATTCTCCAAAATGGCACATTTCATTCCTTGCAACAAGATAGACGATGCTTCGCATGTTGCAAATTTGTTTTGTAGGGAAATCTTGCGCCTTCATGGAGTGCCAAAGACGATTGTCTCGGACCGCGATGTCAAGTTCTTGAGTTACTTTTGGAAGACATTGTGCGCCAAGCTCGGCATACCATCCACAAACCGACGGCCAAACGGAGGTGACCAACCGCACGCTCTCCACTCTACTACGTGTGTTGATAAAGAAGAACATCAAGGAGTGGGAGGAGTGCCTACCCATCACCGAGTACGCCTACAATCGTGCAAGACATTCGACTACCGGCAAGTCCCCCTTCGAGCTCGTCTATGGCTTCAACCCATTGTCTCCATTGGACATTCTACCTCTACCGCTACAAGAGCGCACAAACATGGACGCGAGTGCCCGAGTCAACTTCCTCAAGAAGATGCACGAAGACACAAGAAACACCATCGAGCGCCAAGTACAACGACTCGCGACCAAGCTCAACGTCAACAAGCAACCCATGATGTTCAATGTTGGAGATCTTGTGTGGCTACACCTTCGCAAGGATCATTTCCCCAAGGAACGCAAGTCCAAGCTACTACCCCGAGCGGATGGACCCTTCAAGGTGCTTGCACGCTACAACAACAACGCATACAAGATCGACATTCCACGCGACAAGTACTCCGTGAGCGACATCTTCAACATCAAAGATCTATCCCCGTACCATGGTGATGAGGATTTCGATCCGAGGTCGGATGTTTCCCAAGGGAGGGGAGATGATGCGGAGTATCCTACGGTCATCCCCATGGACCTACCATCGTCTCATCAAGAGCCAAGAGGACCTATGACACGAGCACGAGCTAGAGCTCTCGAGAACGAGGTGACTTCCTTCCTTAGTGATATCACATATGATCCACTCAAGACATGGCTACTACCTAAGTCCGATATGCTATGCATGATTAGGTGTCAAGAGGAGCCTCCGGAGGATGCACGTGAAGACGGACAAGCCGCCAAGTTCACGGATGAAGAGAACCAACAAAACGGGCAAGTTCACCTTCCAGGCCCCGGACATCCGGCCATGACCCCGGACATCCGGCCCCTGGAGCATCCACAGCAGCAGCAGCCCAGACACCCAAGCCTACAGGGCCCGGACATCCGGCCAAAGCTCGGACATCCGGCGCCACGCTACAGAACATCCAGAAGTTTTGCCCTCCAGCCCGGACATCCGGCCACCAGCCCGGACATCCGGCCTCTCCTGAAGCCCCGGATATCCGGCCCGTCGCCGGACATCCGGCCACTCCTGTTTGCGCACAGTAAGGGCCGAGGCCCATGTACCCCTTCGACTCCCTAGACTATATATACTCTTTCTCCTCCATCTTTCTAGGGTTAGCATTGGTTTAGCTCATATGTGAGATAGAGCATTGCTCATCCATACGGATCTCCTCCTCGAGAGAGACTGCGGCCCCTCTTCGGAGATGATCCACGTTGGATTCAAGACCCCCTCTTGGGTGGCCCCCATCAAGACCTCCTCACGGAGAAGAACCGGTTACCCCTTGTATCGTCCTTTGTTGATCGTGGATCGTGTATTTCTCTTTGTGTTTCGAGGATCTAGCACATGTGTGATTGTTCTTGTTGGTTTGAGTGATTCTCTCGTGTCTTCCCCTCGTGTTTCCCCTCGTGTTCTTCATGTTCTTAGTTGGGATCTGCTCCTTTCGTGAAAGATCGGCCATCTAGGGTTCCACCCTACATCAAAAGGCAAATGTGGTTGCACTGGTCAGCTCGATTTGGTGGCACCATGACTCAGCCAACAGTTGTTCAAGTTCATTTATGTCCGATTAAACTTGAATGCAAATGATGCTGAGTCATACAATATAACACGATGCATTTACCATGCATGATACACTACTAGGAAAAGGCCTGTTAGTGGCGCACCTATTTTGGCCATTAATGGCGCACTACAGGTGCGCCACTATCATCACGCCATTAGTAACTAATACTAATGGCGCACCCCTGCTGCGCCATTAGTATATCAGACAGTAGTGGCGCACCAGGCAGTGCGCCATTAGTATGTCCCATGGTGCGCCATTAGTATGCCTCCCAGGGGGCCATATTTACCTTGTGCTATGGGTTACTAATGGCGCACTAACAGACAGTGCGCCACTAGTATTTTTTATAGCAGTGCACCACTAACGTCTTGTATGGTGCACCACTAGGATAAATATTAGGACTTTTTTCTTTTCTGATATTTGCACAGGTTACAAAATATATTACTGCACAGAATATAGACAACAAAACGTATAAATAGCAGATTCATCGAATACAATAGAAGATTAGTCTCCGAATACAATTCATCATATTAGCTAGTCTCCGAATTCAAAATACCGAACAAAGTTAGATCATTACAAGTCTCGAGACCGCGAGTAGTGAGTTTGTCTTCACATTACAAGTCGATATCGATCATCTAAACTACCATCACATAGAAGAGAGCTACGGTCATCACGATGAGCATCATCGCGATGAAACTGGTCTTCATCCGGTTCCTCCTCCGCTCCCTCCTCTCTCCCGCTAGATAGCGCGCGTATCTATCTTCCGCCTCCACCCTAGTGGTGTACCCTTTGTAACTGTTACCGCTGAAACGGTGAACCGGTCTCCGACACTCCTCCCAGTCGTCGTAGACTCCGAGAACCTTACCCTTCTACACGACATACGACGGCATCTCTATGCACTAGCCAAACAAAACGTTAGTAGCAATTCACAGACAATACATAAGCAATATATAAGTATGCAACAAAAGGATCGGAAGAGAAAAGCAAGACATTAATAGCACGATTCATTGTCGTACTAATAAATAGCATCGATTACATATAAGTTGAGCGACTGTCCAAACCAAAGAGACATGCAAGTTCATTAAAGTTTAATTACAACATGAGCTAATCGATATTTCAGAACTACATAGCATCGCTACTTTCGACTCGACTCAGGGACCGGAGCGTGGATGAAGCTGTTGTCTATCGTGATGGTCATGAAATCGCAGGCGTTGTCAGCCTGCATTTGTAGCGTTGTTTCTATCTCACTGTTGGACGGTTGATATCTGAGGTAGAGCTGCCCCGAGGTACGAAGGACATCTTGATGGATGATTTCCGCAAACTTCGACTGGATGCGAAAGAATTCTTGTCTGAGGTCCGCGTCCTGGATTGCCGACAAGCGTGCGGCCCAATCTTTGAGATTATTTGGTAGCAGAAGGTGATTATGGTCCCGTATGATCGCCCGCATGTGATGGAGGGCGTAGTAGGCATCCTTCTAACCGCCAGGCGGCTGCTTGACGCAGGGGAATGTCGTATTGTGGGTGAACACGTGCTTGTCGTACCTACGAACTGGCCTGCTGAAGGTGCCTCCAGATCTGGCATAGTCTTTCTTGATATTTGTGTAGTCTTTCTTCGACTGACGGTCCAAGTCGAAATACGTGTCCATGGAATATTTCGGGCTTAAGAGGATGAGTGTGCAATGTGTGTCACTGCACAAAACACGGAATGTTAGAAAAAAAAGAACGATCGAAATCTAAGAAATCATATGTTACAGGGTGGTGAGGGGATGACTTACTCGGGAAAGTAAGGCACGAGGAAGTTATCCTTATCTGGGTTTGCCAGAATGACGCCTTCGAGGTATAAACTCGCGACTTGCCGGTCCCCAGCGCTGCCCAAGATCTTGGCACGCATGTAGAAGGGGTCGACTATCACGACGTCCGGGGTCTTGTCTCTAATGATCCGCATCTCCATAATCAGCGAAAATAGCCGAACGAAGGTGTAGTGCAGCGAATGAAGGTTAAACATAGCGAAGATGTCATCAAACAGCAGGACGCTCATACCCCCGATGGCGCTATCCACAAAGCCCTTGCCCTCTGGCACCTTGGCCACGAAAACCGGGTATGCCACATCATTCTCAGCGAGACGCCGCTTCTCCAAAGAAAGAACACTGTCATGCAGACTCCGCATAGCACCGGTTGCAGCATTGAGCAGATTAGTCGATAGCATCGGCCTACCCGCCACATGCACCCTCCTCGAGATATCCTTAGGTGAAGGTGCACCGTCCAGAGCACGGATCATACTCGGTGCCGGCTGGCTCGCACCCTTGTTAGTCTTTCTTTTCCGTCCCTTCTTCTTCTACTATAATGGGATCGAGTTCTGCTCCGAGACTGCCTTCTTGAGTGTGTTGGGCCTGATAATATTTCGCACCTTGTCTATCTGAGGCTCGGTGAAGGCGGCAGCTGGAGGCGTCTCCTGAGAACTGAACGCCAGACGACGCCTGTTGCAATTGGGTTTCTCCGCTACCAGGTAGATCGTCTTTTGTAGGGTTGGGTTCTTGAGAAGGAGGCCCCAAGAATTCGTCACCGTACCCATGTTCGTTGAAGTACTTATCGATGTTGGTAAATGTACCGTCGTGTCGTCGTCGTTCGGATCCTGTGCCATATGCATGTCCGGATCCTGTGCCATATGCATGTCCGGCATGTCCGGTAGCGTTGCGGGGGTCTTGCCATGGCATGGCGCCGGCACGACTGGCGGTGTTGTCTGTGGGGTGGTGTCCCCCGCCCCCAAACGAATCTGGCTCTTCGGCCAAAGCATGGGCCAGTTTATGCAGGCGCTGAGGGTCATCACATTCTTCGTCAGCCCCATGGGGTCGATACGGAGGTAACATGTCGTCGAAGCCCGGCAGCACCCAAACCAGTTGAACCCTATAAACGGTGGGTGGCATCGGATTACCGTGGAACACGCGGCTGCCCGGTTGAACGATTCCGCCCTTGGTGACATCGACCAACTCGTCGTTCACGAAGTGCAGGAGAGTGCACGGAACATCGGCGGCGCCCTGCGAAAACATGTAGTGCGTCAGGGATGCCCAGTCAAAGGCAAGGAGATGAAGTCATCGGCCGAGAGGCTTAATTAGTTACCGTGATGGCGTCAAGCTCGGCTAATGTCGAGGCACCGCCAACGGCGGGCGTGCAATTGACGGAGGGGCCGCTTGCTGCCGAGGTGCCGGCCGGCGTATTCTTCCCACACCCGGGTGCATTAAGCTTCAATGCGGGTGCCGCCGCGGGAGACACCAATGCCGCCTCCGCCAGAGACACCAATGGCGCCGCCGGCGCGTTGCGCGAGTTGCTGCCCGTGAAGCTGGGAATCGGGGGCGGCCCCTGTTGGCCGTCCGCCACCCACGCCTGCAGCCCAGAAACCAAGGTAGGTATAATGGCGGTGATCGTCGCTCCCAGTTGGTCTCGCAGTTGCTATTCGACCATCTCCGGAATCCGCACCACTTGTGCCTTGAGTTGTTCAACCTCGCGCTGCTGGCTTTCTGAGCTGGTCTTTCTCTCCTTTCCGAGCTGGGCTTTCCGACAATTTCGTGGACAAGCCTTTGCCGGCCACACGACCAGCTGACGATGGCTTACTGAGCTTATCCTTGTTTTTCATTATGTTCAACGCCCTATTTAAAGGGGTGTTGAAAGGGGAGCTCTGAGACAACACCGCGCTACTGCTTTCAGTGTCCTGTGGAAGGAATGTGAACCATTTAGAAATTTGGCTTCATTAACTAGAATGCAACCATATGGAGCTAATTACGCGGGGGTGTATTCCTTACCAGAACACGCTCAAGCGCCTTGGTCTTCAGATCCGTGGTAAGCTCCTTGGTTACCGGGTCAATCTTGTACCGGGCCCTGACATAGTTCCTGGTCTGCTTGTCACGGTATTTCTCGAAGAGGGGCGGTAGGCCTTGCTCATCACGCTCCGCGTCCTCCTTGTCCCATATAGGTTCCGCCACTCTGTAACCGCCGGGACCGAGTTTGTGGACCCCTAAGTTCAAGTCCCGCATATCTTTCCCCCACTGACTTGATTCCTCGGATGCGTTGCTCTCGCACTTGATCTTGAACTCCCGGTAGTCATCTTCACTGATCGAAGGATTTTTCTCCTTGATCTTCTCATAACTATCACCTTTTTCAATAATGCTCTTCACTGCGCCTCTCCAAGTAGCCAGGGCCTTGCTCATCTTTGTGAGGGCGGGACTGTTCACTTTATTCCCTGAGAGGCGTGTGTTTGTGAAGTCACCGGGGAACTTGTATCATTCGTGCAGCTTCGTGAAGAGGAGGTTGCGCATATTCCCTCGGTCATGATGCCTTAGGTTCTCGGTGTTGATCGAGACGGTGCTCCGGAGAATGCACCCGAGCTGTCCCGCGTACCCCTTGACTATTTCTTTGGGCGCCGTTGGATGCTCCTCGGAGGACACTTCAGTAAATTCCTCCTTGACGGTGTCGAGCACGTTCGGGCGCCGGTCCTTCCGTTGCCTCTTCGGTTGGCTGCCATCTGTGCGTGCGCCACCATCATCAGTGGTGGCATCCTCGGCGGCACCAATAGTGGTGTCATCCCCGACGCCACTAGGGGTTGTGTAGTCGGGATCGGTGTCTTCCGCAGCGTCCTCATAGTGGTGAGGTTCTTCCTCCATCTCCTGGGACAGCTCCCAGAATGCCTTGCCCGAACCGCCGGCCTCATCGTTGTGGGCCATGTTTCGCTCTAAATAGGAAAAAAGTTTGGTCAAAAAGTTGGTTATTGTCAAGGAACAAGATCATGGTCTCATCATTTAGGGTTTGTCGACACCGAGGCATCCTAAAAGCTAAGCTTTTATCATTTAGGGTTTGTCGACGCCGAGGCACCCTAAAAGCCTAAGCTTTCATCATTTAGGTTTTTATAGACACCGAGGCACCCTAAAAGCCAAGGTTTTATCATTTAGGGTTTGTCGACGCTGAGGCACCCTAAATGCTAAGTTAAGTTTTCATCATTTAGGGTTTATCGATGCCGAGGCACCCTAGGTTGACTGATATATATGGGTACTATAAATGGCAGATCGCATCGGCAGCACCGCCTACTCGAGTGCCTAGGAAAAGAGCGCTGGTGCTTCCGATCATGCTACCCCCTCACAGCCAGAGAAACAGAGAAGGCAACTTGCAGGTTAAACTATCCCAAACAGAGTATTATATCACAGGCACACACATATGTATATATATCACACATACTTGAGTTAACACAGACTACAAAATGAAACAAGTTCACAAGGGTGGATACACATATATGGTGACAGATAGAGTAATAACTATGAGTAGATATCACACTTCTATATGTATAACACAAGAGGCAGTTGATCCTACTTAATTAAGTACTAAGACACCCCGGCCCATGCATTAGTCGCAAGTACCCCATATGTCTTATTTTTAGCAAAGTCATGCTAAAATTCACGAAAAATTTCAGCATGACCTTTGCTGAAAATAGGACATATGGAGTACCCGAATTTGCCGGAACGGAAGTTAATCGACATTCCGGCAAACTCAAGGGCCTCTCGGGGTACCTGCAAAATCATCACGACACGATGGTCGGAGACAAAACCCAGCAAACTAGCACCACAATGTGCCTCTACTTTCGTATGGATGAAAAGGCCACAGACCATATGGTCCTCTACTTTGATATGGACAAAAATCAGATAAACTTATGTGAGCTTCCATTCCAGATCTAATAGGTCACCCAACAAAAAATCATCAATAGTTTAGCAAGTCTGTACCCTCGAGAATGAACATATAGCAATATCTGTTGTCCCCCCATAACATACGGAAATCAAAATCAGCTCAACTTAGATGAAAATTGCCTTTGCTGCATGGAATAGAACATAACGTAAGGACACTAATTCGTATACAGTATTAGTGTGATGTATTCCAATGCAGGACAACAAATTATGCTATTATATGTTGACTGTGAGCAAACTACCTATTGAAGCAAAGGCAAATATCTCTGAAGTCTGAACTAAAGCACGGTTTCCTTGCTAATGATCCACAGTCCCACACTACTGAATGGGTTTTTGTAGAACCAAAACAGACATCACAGGAGAGAAGTCCCAGTGGACAAGTCAGAATGGCATAAAAACATGACTGCATACATTAGGGCATATGTGATTTTGGTATAGCTACACTACTACAGGCTGCATACATTCAGTCATTCTAAAATTTATTTTAGTCTACTCCTCAAATTCAGCACTAGCAGATATTCAACACTCCAATTTCTTTCAATTTTGGCAGTTTATTTCCAGCTTCAAAATGGAAAATACACATCTTCAATACTGCAATTTTACAAACTGGAAATTATGATAGTACAGTACATCACACTAAATAATGAGAGTACAGTACATCACACTGTAATTTTACAATTAGACATGAATAAGAACTCTGTCTAGACATCTAGTTTTGTCATAAATAAGAACTCTGTTTAGACATGAATAAGAACTCTGTCTAGCATGGCCACTGACCTGTGGATGGCATCTAGACAACACACACACACACACATACAGTTTACTGAATTAGAACCCAGAAAGACACCTGGGCACTTTCTTTGTCAACTGAATTTTGATGGTAGTAAAAATGAAAATTTCAGACTTTACCCAATGCAGACTTGCAGAGCACTTGTGCACGAGGCCGATGAGCACGAGGAGGAGCCATCGTCGTTGATGGGCCACACCTGCAGAGCCACAATATAATCCATGATTCTGTACTGCACAACAATGAGTAAATCTTATTGAACTTTGAGACAGTACTAATTTCAGAGTTCAGAGTTCATGGGTGAATTTTGAGACAGTACAAATCTTACTAAAATGTTGGATTTGGGTCGCCTATGTGTCCTGGATGTACAATCATCTTTTTTTAAACTTAACAAGGTTCATGATTCAGAAATTCCAATGGTTCCGAACTTAAATGATTCAGAACATGATTTAGTTACAAGGTTCAGAACTTAAATGTTGTCTCCAACTTAAATCCAGTAACAAGGGAGAGCAAAAACCTTTTGCTGCTGCTGGAGGAGAACGGAGAAGGCCGGTTGTTTGGTAGCAGAACGTGACCAAATCTCCAGGCCCGTGCTGCTGCAACTGCAACCGCAACTTCAATTTTTCAGTTTTACTCAAATTTTCAGTCAAACATTATAGTTTGGATCCTCACCTTTGCTGGGTGGTGAAGGCGGGGATGGTTGCTCCTGCCGACGGGGGAAAGTAGAGAGCTTTTGCTGGCTCGAGGGAGGTGCGCCGGAGAGCGAGGTGGACGAGGTTGGCGGCGAGGCGGGGCCGGCGGTGGCGCTGGAACCCTAGTGCTGGCCCTGCTCGAGTTCGAGCCGAGCGAAGGAGGGTTGTTCGACTATTCGGTCGGAGCACCTCGTCGGAGTGGGCGCGGCGGTCGTCGGAGCGGGCGCGTGGGTCGTCGGAGCGGGTGTGGCGAGGGAGGGAAGGGGGATCTGGTGAGGGAGAGGGAAGGGGGATCGGGCGAAGGGGTATCTAGCTAGATGGGGGAAGGTTAGTAATGGCGCACCATCTAGGGGTGCGCCATAAAAACATTGATAGCAATGGCGCACCCTCCTCTGGTGCGCCATTAGTAACTTTTTTTTCTGATAGCAATGGCGCACCCTCCTCTGGTGCGCCATTAGTAACTTTTTTTCTGATAGCAATGGCGCACCCTCCTCTGGTGCGCCATTAGTAACTTTTTTTTCATTATTTTTTGTTGCATCTAATAATTTGTTTCTTATCAAATTTGTTATTTTCATGAGGACTAGAACAGAAGATATCATCAAATATCATCAAATTTGTTTTTTTTTGAAAATATCATCAAATTTGTTTTTTATTTTTAATTGAAAATATCATCAAATTTGTTATTTGAAAATATCATCAAATTTGTTATTTAAAAATATCATCAATATTTTTTTGGATTTTTAGTTGCATTCATTTGTGAATTGTTAAAACATTTATGAATATGAAAAATATCATCAAATTTCAAAAAATATTCATGAATTCAAAAAGTGCCCATGAAATTTAAAAATATTCATGAGTTCAAAAAGTATTAACATATTCAATATTCATGAGGACTAGAACAGAAGAAATATCATTTCAAAATGTCGAAATACAATCGAGAAATGAAGACTACGATTTAAATACAATCGATCTTAGCTAGCTATCTTTTCACAATCTTCTTGCCCTTCTTTTTTGCAAATGGAGTTCTTCTGTTGAACGGACGTCCTTTAGGTAGGGTGGTCCTGCTTCTTCATTTGGTGTATGGCACTTCATCGTCGTCGTCATGTTCCATCTTCGGGTCGCCGTACTTGTCGAAGTCTTGCTCATTGGCGACTCCATCCATTCCGATGATCTTCCTTTTGCCTCTCCTCACGACAACACGACTGGGCTTTGATGGGTCGGTAATGAAGAAGCATTGGTCCACTTGGGAAGCCAGTACCCATGGCTCATTTTTCGCGGCGACGTTTGCGCCCACGATCTTGGATTTGGCTTCGGGTATAACCATGGTGGTGATACCGGTCTTCTTTTATGACGCTCTTGGCCCATCTAACATCGAACATCGGGACCTTCTCTCCAGCGTAGCTCAGCTCCCAGATCTCCTCGATCCTTCCGTAGTATCTGTCCTTGTCGTTACTGGTGTAGGATTCCATCGTTACCCCAGAGTTCTGATAGCCATCGCTCTTCATGTCCTTGTCCTCGGTGTAGAATGTGTAGCCGTTGATATTGTATGCCTCATAGGTCATCAAGTTGTGCTCGACGCCCTGTGACAAGGCGAATATGAGTTTTTGATCCGCGGAAGAATCCTCATGTAAAGGGTACGACAGAAGCTTCTCGTTGAACCAACGCGTGAAACATGAGTTGTGCTCTTTGATTATATCTCCGTCCGTCCTCTGTTGCCCTCGGTCTGTACGTCTTCTCAATAAAGGTTTTGTGCTCTACCACCCAAGGATCAACCACGTGTTTGTGTTGTAGCGCGACTAGGTTTGCTCTTTCAAAGTCGGCGAGTCGACCCTCGAAGTCAACATGCATTTCGCGGCGACCATCGCGGTGACCCCATCCAGCGAGCCCGCAGAGGTGCTTGTTGATGGGCAGACCAGCGGGGTTCTCGATGCCTAGATAATTCATGCAGTAGGAGATGCACTCTTTGGTCAGAAAGCCCCTGGCTATGCTTCCCTCTGGACGTGACATGTTGCGAACGTATCCTTTGATGACACCATTCATCCTTTCGAACGGCATCATGCTATGCAGGAACGTCGGCCCGAGTTGGATGATATCCTCCACGATATGGACCAGCAGATGCACCATAACATCGAATGCGGGCGGGAAGTACATCTCAAGCTCGCATAGTATCACCACGATCTCTTCCTGTAGCCTTCTGAGTTGCCTCACGCCAACCGACTTCTGAGAGATGACATAAAAAAGTTGCATAGGCCAAATAGCGTTTCATGGATGTGCGCGTCCATGATCCCACGGATTGCAACTGGAAGTATCTGCGTCATCAGCACGTGACAGTCGTGAGACTTCATCCCGCTGAACTTCTGCTTCGCTGAGTCTAGGTATCTGCTTATCTTCCCCGTGTAACCATAAGGAAGTTTTATTCCTACGAGGCAGGTGAAAAACTGCTCGATCTCCTCCTGACTTAGAGTGAAGCACGCGGGAGGGTAGTCATTTCCGGTCTTCTTGGCCTTTTTTCCTTTGCAACGACTTTCCGTGTCCTGCTTCGCCTCATCATCATCATCATCTTCATTAGCGTGAAGCTCCTCCCTGATGCCCATTGATTTCAAGTCTGCCCTTGCTTTCGGCCCATCTTTGGTCCTCTCTGGCATGTTGAGCAGGGTACCAAGTAGACTCTCGCACACGTTCTTCGTGATATGCATGACATAAAGGCTGTGAGGCACACGGAGGATCTTCCAGTACGACAAGTCCCAGAAAACAGACCTTGTTTTCCATACCTTCAGCAGCGGCTCTGGCGCCTTTCGCTTCTATCTCGGCTCTGGCGCCTTTTGCTTCTTTCCCGGCAGTGGGCAATCTTTCCAATTTTTCAACAGCTCGTCTATTTCCTCGCCGCTCCTCGTACGCGGGCATCTTCGGGGTTCGGTTTCACCATCGAACAGATCCTTGCGTTTTCTCCATGGGTCATCGTCGCGAAGCCACCTTCGATGGCCCATGAACATGGTTTTTGAAGACTCAGGATCTCTATCTAGCTGGCGATACGTTGTGTCATCCATGCACCTGACGCATCCAGAAAATCCATGGACCACCTGCCCCGCGAGATATCCGTAACCGAGATAGTCGTGCACCGTCGTGAGCAGTGCGGCTCTCATAGGGAAATATTCTTTCTTTGCGGCGTCCCACGTATTAGCTGGCATTTTCCACAGCGTGTCCAGCTCCTCTTTCAGCAGCCCCAGATACAGATTGATGTTGTTCCCTGGTTGTCTCGGCCCTTCAATTCGCATACTCATGTAAATGTACTTCCTCTTCATGCACAACCAGGGGGGAAGGTTGTACATCCACACAAACACAGGCCAGGTGCTATGTGTGCTTCTCTGGCTGCCAAACGGATTGAGTCCATCAGTGCTCATGCCCAGCACGATGTTCCTTGGATCGTCCCCAGATTCTGGGTGTTCGAAGTTCAACGCTTACCACTGGCTCGCATCATTAGTGTGACTCAGCATCTTGTCTTTTTTATTTATCTCCGGATCATTTCCGTCATCTTCTTGCTTCTTCTCCTCCCTATTCGCGTGCCAACGCAGGAGCTTTGCAATCTTAGGATCCGTGAAATACCGCTGCAGACGAGGAGTGATCGGAAAGTACCACACCACTTTTCGAGGAGCTTTCTTCCTCTTCTTGTATCGAGTGACGCCGCACACCGGACATATGGTAGACTCCGCGTGCTCGTCCCGATAAATGATGCAATTGTTCATGCACACATGGTATTCCACGTGCAGTAAATCCAGAGGACACACGATTTTCATCGCCTCCTCGAAACTGGTCGGGCACTTGTTCCCCTTGGGAAGACGTTCGTGCTAGAATGACATGTTCTCGTCGAAGCATCCGTCGGTCATTTTGTGTTTTACCTTCATCTCTAGAGCCATGAGCGTTACTTTTAGGTGGGTATACTTGGGCCTGCATCCTTCATACAATGGAGTAACCGCGTCTATCTCTAGTTGTTCCAGCTTGGCTTTCTCTCGGGCGGCAGCTCTTGCGTTATCCGTCTGCTTGAGAAGCAGCTCTTGAATATGAGGGTCCTGCACCCAGCCCATCGATGGTCCATCGTCGTCTGCTCCGGCATCTTCATCTTCATGATCATGCCCTTCTTCTTGATCTTCCTCATCATCATGTCCGCCATCTTCTACATGATGACTGTGTACAGCATCAACGTCGTGATCATGTCCTGGAGATTCTTCGTCTTCTTGCCCGCCCTCGCTGCGGTGGTTGTCTTGCTGCCCTTCCTCATTTCTTGCCCGTCCCCCATGGACGACTTCATAGTCATCTTCATCACCTTGCCACCGATAGCCATCCATGAAACCACGTAAGAGCAGGTGGTCCCGCACCTGCCCGGAATCCAGGTCCGCAATAAGGCTCTTCAGCTTGCATCTTCGACACGAACATCTTATCTCCGTCTCGTTCTTTTGAAGCATCTCGGCCTTCGCGGAGCTCAAAAACCTATTCACGATGCCTTCGGTCATCGTGCAAACCATGGTCGCCTGCGGGGTAGAGCAAAACGATATTTTAGAACCAAGAAAAAATTTGGCATGACTTTGCCTAAAAATAGAACCAAAAAGAATGCTTAGTGCCAAATTCTCGCCGAAACGGAAATGAATCAACATTCCGGCAAAATATTGGCAACTATCTTATTTCAAATACCGGTACCTGCAAACACAAACATATATGCAACACCACAAACATATGCAACACCACAAACATACGTAGATCTAGCTAGGCCATAAAAAGTGCATGTGCACGTTGTTGGAGGGAGAAAAAAGTAGATCTACAACATAAAGAAAGCTTTCCCCTTACTTACCTATCAAAAAAAGATAATTTAACCACTTAATTTGGGTGAATCTATGGTGCAAATGAGGTGAGGAGGAGGAGGCAGCCGAGACAAGCTTGGAGGAGGAGGTGGAGAGAATGAAGTGGGGAAAGTGAGTGTGGTAGGTGGTTGTCCAAAATATCTAGCTGGTCTTAGGTTACTAATGGCGCACCACCTAAAAATGTGCCATTAGTAACCCTGGTTACTAATGGCGCACCAGTTAGGGGTGCGCCATAACTAGTTTTGCAAAAAAAATTGTTAGTAGTGGCGCACCGTGGTTGTGGTGCGCCATTACTAGTTTGAACTAGTAATGGTGCACTTCACACAGGTGCGCCATTACTAGTTTTGAAAAAAGTAAAAAAATTGTTAGTAGTGGCGCACAGAGCTTGTGGTGCGCCATTACTAGTTACAACTAGTAATGGCGCACTGTGCCCTGGTGCGCCATTAATAGTTTTGGAAAAATAAAATAAATAAAATTTGCTAGTAATGGTGCACCGTCTGTCTGGTGCGCCATTAGTAATGAGGACACTAATGGCGCACCTGTATCTGGTGCACCACTGCTATATAGCAGTGGTGCACCACATACATGGTGCACCATTAATGTCCATATCAGCTATAGCCCTTTTCCTAGTAGTGATATTAACATAAACATGGGGGTACGACATAATCATCAAGCATATCAACAACAATAAAGCATATATCCGAATGAGCATGGCATATTGACTAGCATGAAGATCACAGGTATAACACTACTCATAGCATAACATGACCACTAGCATCAACAATAAATACTAAGCAAGAACATATCAAGAATACTACCAAGTAAGCATATAACCAGCTAAAAGAAAAGGAACATGCATAATCACGGTACTCGGTAGCTGGCGATAGTCATGCTCTGAAGAAGATGACCAACACCAACATTTACTACTACCAAGCATGACAAACGACATAAATACTAGCAACTAGTACACGATAACCAGGTGCATAAAAACATAGCATGAAAGTGAACACAGATCCATAAGCACCACCGAAACTACGATAATTGTATCAAAACAAGCATAAATTTATTAAATATTCAAGTTGAAAACCATGGCTAGTTCATGGCCATCATGCAAGTGGGTGTTGTGGCTTTCCTAGGGATGAAGAAACCACCGGCGAGAAGCGCAGAAAGATCGCGGAAGGAATTGCCGGAAAAAGGTTCTCCCTCGGAGGGGCTGATTTGGGGTAAGGGCAATATGGTAATTTCTAGTATGTCAAACCATAGTGAAAATGATGTGAACTGAACAGGCTTGCTGATACGAAGACGTGGGAGTTAGAATCACCTCAATTGGAGTCACGGTCGCGGAGTTATGACTGTTCGTTCGTTAGGGAGAAAAAGAAATAAAAAGTATTCATTTCTGCTCTTAACGAACGAACGTTCACAAACTAGAGGTTTCGGCTGGCGGGGTTTAAATAGAAAGCGAATTTCCAGGAAATACGCTTCCTCAGCAGGGAAGACGTACTCCGCTTCCACTTAACTGACATGGCGGGAGCGGGGTCGGCCTTGAGGCGCTGACAAGTGGGGTCACGCGGAGAGGGGCCCGCCTGGCCCTGACCGTCTTCAACCTCCCGCTCGGGAGCGCACCGGGCCGACGGAGGTGGCCATCCCGACGGCGACTGCCGGCGAGTCCGGCCACTGTTCCGGACGGGCAACCTATCAAAATGCTCAGGAGGACAACGCGGATCCGTTCCCGGCCATGGAAGACGCCGGGGAGCTGGGAATGGCCGTAGTTGGGCCCGTGGCGGAGGGGGTCTTCGGGAGGAGATGGGCATGGCACTTCGATGTGCCGGAGGAGGGGTTGGAGCACTGGGATGGCGTACTGGTGGTGGAGGAAGAGTGAGTGAGGCTCGGGATCGCCGGAATCGAAGCGAAGCTCGCCGGCGACCGTGGCAACAGAGGAGGTTGGGGAGGCACTCCGGCGAGGCTCTGAGGGGCTAGGGAGGTGTAGGGGAGTGAGGTGAAGTTGGTGAACCGCTCGGATGGCCTCGAGGGAGCTATAAATAGGCGGGGGCGACGGGGTGGCCGCGGATGCGTGGCCATGGCTGCGTACACGTGTGCGGGCGAGCATGGTCGACGGAAGGCGACGCATGGAGCAGAGGGCATGCATCATGGGGCAGAAGAGGTCAAGGAGCATGGGGGAGAAGCAGCCAAGGGAGGAAATGACGGTCGGCTATAGGTTGCCCATCGGCGCGCGACAACGAGCGCCAGCGAGCGGGCTGCCGGAGGGGGGAGAGGTCCGGGGAGAAGAGGACGACGAGGGTGAGCTGGGAGACACGCCCGTGCTCGCTGATAAGCTGAGCAGACAAGGGGCCCGAAGCAAACGATGTCCTGGACGCGCGCACGACATGCCAATTAGATGGTCACCGTGTGCAGTGGTGCACATAGTGCACGATGGTCGGGTAATTAATGTCTAGGAGGCAAGGGAGGCAGGGAAGAATGCAAAGAAGGAGAGAGCCAAGCATAGTGCTCACTTGTGTGATCACGGGTAGCAAGAAAAGAAAGGAACAAAGAGATTTTTGGAGTTTGTTGTGGAGCAGATACTTGGAGATGAAGGATGATCTTTGACTGGGTTTGATCACTCACTAAGGTGATTAAGATGGAAAGGTTTCATCTCAAGAAGAGGAGTTTAGATAGCACTTGCTGTAGAAAGTGCCCTACTGACCAGATTTGGAAATGAGGAAGTCTTCATATGCCCAAATGACTCTGTAAAAGTCTCATACCATTTGGATACACTAAAATGGTACTTGCTTCACAAAGCATCCCTCTGGATAGAATCTTAGGAAAATTCTTGAGGGAAAATGGCTTTATGAAATGTGCCCAAATTTGGTGGAGATAGGTTATATGGGTAGGAGAAGGTCCTATAAAATTTTCAGCAATAATGGAGCAAGATAAAATATACTTGCTTCACAAACTAAAAGTTTGGACAGAAACAAAGAATTGATCCTGGGCTCACATGGATGCATTGCATGAGCTCAAATCTTGAGGAGAGTGATAATATGAGCACATGAAGGAGTGTGAAATATTTCAAGTCATTTGGGTTATCCTAGCTAGTAGTTCCTTCGCAATGGATTCCCTCAGACAGGAACTTTGAAAAATTGCTCAGGAATATGCACTATGCAAATTAAGTTGAATTTTGGCATGAGGCAATGACTTGGACATGAAAGGATGTCCAGTAAGTTTGGGGTCAATTGGGAAAATGTAAATGGCACTTGCTTCACAAACTGCCATTCAGGACAAAATAGAAAGGGAATTAATTGAGCATGATGAGGAGCATGGAAAATGAAATATTTTGCCATATTTGAGGAAGGTATGACCCAAACAATTTGTGAGAATTATTTGGGAATTTTGGGAGTAACAAAAATATAGGTTGCTTCACAACCTAGGGCAAATGGGATTATTCCATTAATAGAAAAAGGAATATTCCCTAGAAAAAGAATATTGGGGTTGGTCCAGGATGAAAATGGCAAGGTCTTGGAAAGGGTTGAGGATGACAAGCCACTCTGGAAAGAAAGAAGAGGGCATCTTCTTCAGTTTCCAGACCACATAGCCACGGAAAAAGAAAACTCAAGCAAAATACTCAGAAAATCAAAAGAAAAAGACAGGGCCAAAAATCAGGGTGTGGCAGAATGTGTTGCGAAGAGCCACCTCTCCACACGCTGCCGACTGTGTGATCGGACGTAGCAGTCCGCCGCACGGTGTTCCTCCTGCACGTGTGGATACCGTTTGGGGATGTGCACTTGCGCCGCTCCGGCGAACCTGTATGTGGAATCTGACGACTGGCTATTCGAGGAAGATCAGACAAGGAGGAGACGATCCACGCGGACGCACTACCCCAACTCTTCTTCCGCTTCACGGCACTACATGTCTAGTGGTAACGATCTGTGATCCATCTCCCGTAGCATGATCTTGGTTGTTCCGCGTGTAGGAAAATTTTAATTTGTAGTCAAGCACCCTACTGTAGATCCCAACATCTCCTAGATTGGTTAGGTGTCACTTGGGATCCTCCGACATGATGTGGAGTTGAACTAAGAAGTTTGTAAGGGCAAGGAGATCGCCTACTTTGTGAAGATCTACCCGAGCGAGGCAATTCCTTCGTGGACGATGGCCATGGTGGGATAGACAAGGTTACTTCTTCGTGGACCCTTCATGGGTGGAGCCCTTTGTGGACTCACGCAGCCGTTACCCTTTGTGGGTTGAAGTCTCCACCAACATGGATGTACGATAGCACCACCTATCAGAACCACGCCAAAAGTCTTCGTGTCCCCATTGCATTCGCTTTCTCCAAACCCTTCCTTTACTTACATGTGCATTGTCTTACATTCCACTGCTATACTCTTAGACTTGCATGTGTAAGGTGTTGCTTGACTTGTCATAATTGCTAAATCTGCCTACAACTAAAATTGGGAAAATGTTAGGTTTTATTTGGTCAAGTAGTCTAATCACCCCCCCCTCTAGACATACTTCCGATCCTAAAAGATTACTTGTTGAGATATTTATTTCATGACGATCACACTTTTGATGAGAATATAAAAAGGAAGCCCCTCCCTTAAATATAATCCAACAAGTTTTCAATGGTATAATAAATAGTATTCTTGGATTGTAAAGGGGAATCAAGAGGGATTTGAGGATGGTCAACTTAGTAGTGCTAAAATTTCTATGGATGATGTGTTCCATATTGTCTTTGAAAAGCCTCTCAATAAGAACACATCTTTAGAAGACAAGATGAAAGATGCCAACACTTGAAACTATGCATTACGCCTAGCTAGGGGCGTAAAACACAAATAATGCTACATCTACGTCAAAAGTTGTGAAAGCTTACGTAACCTGCCTAAACTAAATCCTCCCCCCTGATTTTAACCGGGGTCGGGCCCCTTCCTCCCCCTCTCTCCAATCGTAGCTCACCACGTTGATTTTTATGTTAATTTACGTTTCTGTTTTACGTACATGTAGCATTACAATAGTACTAGTTGGGAGGCAACCAAATAGTTATCTTAACTTTCTTGTTTCTTTTTCTGTTTTTTTGTGTGCACACAATTATGCTACTTTCATGGTTGTGTTTTTATGTTTAAATTAGTGTTTGTGCCAAGTAAAGCCTTTGGGATGATTTGGATGATAGTTGCTTTGATTTTGTGCAAAAACAGAAACTTTTGCGTCCACTAGAAGAATTGTTAAAATTTGCCGGAGCATCAAAAAATTCTGATTTTTTTACACATCATTGAGATACAAATTTCCCACTTTGTGCTATTTTTCAGAAATTTTGGAGTTACAAAAGTATGGTCATTGTTTTGTTTTTGACACATTCTGTTTTCGTTGTGTTGTTTGCTTGTTTTGATGAATCTATGGATTGTATCGGGGGGTATAAGCCATGATGAAGTTAGAATGCAGTAGGTATAATGCAATAATAAAATATGAACGGGTTTACAATAGTACCTAGAATAGTGATTTGCTTTGTTATACTAACAGATCACATGAAGGTTATTTTTTAGTTTTGTGTGTTGAAGTTTTCATGTTTTGAGTGAGATCATGATGGATGAAGGAATAAAGAGTGGCAAGAGCCTAAGATTGGGGATGCCCGAGGCACCCCCAATGTAATATTCAAGGACTCCAAAGCATCTAAGCTTGGGGATGACCCAGAAGGCATCCACTCTTTCTTCTACCAACTATCGGTAATATTACTTGGAGATATATTTTTATTCATCACATGTTATGTGTTTGCTTGGGTGTATTATATGAGTCTTTGCTTTGTTTGCTTTTTAGTTTGTCACAATAATTTCTTTGCTGAACACACCTTTTGAGAGGGACACACATTATTCGTGATTTGTTAGAATACTCTATGTGCTTCACTTATATCTTTTGAGCTAGGCAGTTGCTCTAGTGCTTCACTTATATCTTTTAGAGCATGGCGGCGGTCATATTTTAACGAAATAGTTGCACTCTCATGCTTCACTTATATCTTTTGAGAGTTGATAATAGTAATGACAATTAGTACAAATATGAATTTGGTCCTAATATGATAGGTATTCGAGAGGGATATAATAAAAACTTCCATGTAGATCACTGAATATGATAAGTTTGATTCTTTGCAATAGTTTTGCGACATAAAGGTGGTAATATGTGGGTTGTGCTAGTGATTAATTGTGTTTTAGTTGTAATATTGGTGTTAAGGTATGTGATTGCCGAAGCATGCACGTATAGTCTCTCGTTATGCTATGAAGTTGGAGCATGATTTATTATTGATTATCTTCCTTATGAGTGGCGGCCGGGATGAGCGATGGTCTTTTCCTACCAAAGTATCCCCGTAGGGGCATGCGTAGTAGTACTTTGCTTCTAGGGCTAATAAACTTTGCAATAAGTATATGAGTTCTTTAAGACTAATGTGAGTCCATGGATTATACACACTCTCACCTTTTCGCAATTTGCTAGCCTCTTCGATACCGTGCATTGCCCTTTCTCGCCTTGAGTTGTGGTGCAAACTTCTCTGGTACATCCAAACCCTGTGATATGATATGCTCTATCACACATAAGCCTCCTTATATCTTCCTCAAAACAGCCACCATACCTACCTATTATGGCAACTCCATAGCCATTCCGAGATATATTGCCATGCAACTTCCACCGACCCGTTATTATGACACACATCATCATTGTCACATTGCTTTGCATGATCATATAGCTAGCATAGTATTTGTGGTTCAGCCACCGTCATCATTTCTATACATGTTACGCTTGATCATTGCACATCCTGGTACATCGCTAGAGGCATTCATATAGAGTAATATTTTTTCTAGTATCGAATTGTAATTTTTGAGTTGTAAGTAAATATAAGTGTGATGATCATCATATTCATTATTAGAGCATTGTCCCAAGTGAGAAAAGGATGATCTAGACTCCGGATGAAAAATATATTTTTTGCCAAAAATAGCCCACAAAAAAGAGGCCAAAAAGATTCCAACAAAAAAAGAGAAAAGAAAAAAAATAGAGAAGGGGCAACTTTACTATCCTTTACACACTTGTGCTTCAATGTAGCACCATGTTTTTCATATAGAGAGTCTCCTATGCTTTCACCTTTATATAAGTAGTGGCGATTTTTCATTATAGAACTTGGCTTATATATTGCATTGATGGGCTTCCTCAAATGCTAGAGACCTTCATGAGCAAGAAAGTTGGATGCACACCCACTTAGTTTTCTTTTTGAGATTTCATACACTTATAGCTCTTAGTGCATCCGTTGCATGGCAATCAGTACTCCTTGCATTGACATCAATTGATGGGCATCTCCATAGCCCGTTGATTAGCCTCATCAATGTGATACTTTCTCCTTTTTTGTCTTCTCCAAATTATCTCCATCGCCATACTCTATTCCACCCATAGTGCTATATCCATGGCTTGCGCTTATGTATTGCGTGAGAGTTGAAAAAGATGAAGCACGTTAAAAAATATGAACCAATTACTCGACTTGTCATCGGGCTTTATGCATGATAAATAGTTTGCATTAAGAAGATGGAGCATGACAAGGCTATATGATTTTGGAGGGATAAAGTTCTTTAACATTGATATTTTGAAAGATATGGTTGTTTGTTGGTATGCCTTATTATTGTTATTATTATTATTATTATTATTATTATTGTTGTTGTTGTTGTTGTTGTTGTTGTTGTTCTTATGTCAAATTATAGACTATTGCTCTAAATCATTCAGATCTTAATATTCATGCCAAGATAGAGAGAATACATGATGAACATGTTGTTGGGGAACGTAGCAGAAATTTAAAATTTTCTATGTATCACCAAGATCAATCTATGGAGTCATCTAGCAACGAGAGAGAGGGGAGTGCATCTACATACCCTTGTAGATCGCGCGCGGAAGCATTCAAGAGAACGGGGTTGATGGAGTCGTACTCGTCGTGATCCAAATCACCGATGATCCTAGCGCCGAACGGACGGCACCTCCGCGTTCAACACACGTATGGAGCGGGGATGTCTCCTCCTTCTTGATCCAGCAAGGGGGGGGGAGAAGTTGTTGGAGATCCAGTAGCACGACGGCGTGGTGGTGGAAGTAGCGGGATCCCGGCAGGGCTTCGCCAAGCGCAAGCGGGGAGGAAGAGGTGTCACGGGAGGGAAGGAGGCGCCAGGGCTTTGGGGTGCTGCTCCCATGCGCCTCCCCACTATATATAGGGGTGGAGGGGGCTGGTTTCTTGCCCTCCAAGTCCATTGGGGCGTTGGCAAAGGTGGGGGAAAGAAATCCCATCATTTCCCTTCCCCACCGATTGTTATCCCCCTTTTTAGGGATCTTGATCTTATCCCTTCGGGATATGATCTTATTCCTTCTAAGGTGGGATCTTGGTGCGCCTTGACCAGGGTTGTGGGGCCTTGCCCCCACTACCCACGTTCATGTGGGTCCCCCCATGCAGGTGGGCCCCACTTTGGAACCTTCTAGAACCTTCCCGGTACAATACCGAAAAATCCCGAACATTTTCCGGTGGCCAAAATAGGACTTCCCATATATAAATCTTTACCTCCGGACCATTCCGGAACTCCTCGTGACGTCCGGGATCTCATCCGGGACTCTGAACGACTTTCGGATTTCCGCATACTAATATCTCTACAACCCTAGCGTCACCGAACCTTAAGTGTGTAGACCCTACGGGTTCGGGAGACATGCAGACATGACCGAGACGACTCTCCGATCAATAACCAACAGCGGGATCTGGATACCCATGTTGGCTCCCACATGTTCCACGGTGATCTCATCGGATGAACCACGATGTCGAGGATTCAATCAATCCTGTATACAATTCCCTTTGTCAATCGGTACGTTACTTGCCCGAGATTCGACCGTCGGTATCCCAATACCTTGTTCAATCTCGTTACCGGCAAGTCACTTTACTCGTACCGTAATGCATGATCCTGTGACCAAACACCAAGTCACATTGAGCTCATTATGATGATGCATTACCGAGTGGGCCTAGAGATACCTCTCCATCATACGGAGTGACAAATCCCAGTCTCGATTCGTGCCAACCCAACAGACACTTTCGGAGATACCCGTAGTGCACCTTTATAGCCACCCAGTTACGTTGTGACGTTTGGCACACCCAAAGCACTCCTATGGTATCCGGGAGTTGCACAATCTCATGGTCTAAGGAAATGATACTTGACATTTGGAAAAGCTCTAGCAAACGAACTACACGATCTTGTGCTATGCTTAGGATTGGGTCTTGTCCATCACATCATTCTCCTAATGATGTGATCCCGTTATCAATGACATCCAATGTCCATAGTCAGGAAACCATGACTATCTGTTGATCAACGAGCTAGTCAACTAGAGGCTCACTAGGGACATGTTGTGGTC